>NC_069499.1:772436064-772548564 GCF_027579735.1 Bombina bombina
TAGTGCTGGTATGTACTATTTACTCAGAAACAGAAAAGAGATGAAGATTTCTGTTTGTATGAGGAAAATGATTTTAGCAACCGTTACTAAAATCCATGGCTGTTCCACACAGGACTGTTGAGAGGAATTAACTTCAGTTGGGGGAACAGTGAGCAGTCTCTTGCTGCTTGAGGCATGACACATTCTAACAAGACGATGTAATGCTGGAAGCTGTCATTTTCCCTATGGGATCCGGTAAGCCATGTTTATTAAGATAGTAAATAAGGGCTTCACAAGGGCTTATTAAGACTGTAGACTTTTTCTGGGCTAAATCGATTCATTATTAACACATATTTAGCCTTGAGGAATCATTTAATCTGGGTATTTTGATAAGATTATATCGGCAGGCACTTTTTTAGACACCTTATTCTTTAGGGGCTTTCCCAAATCATAGGCAGAGCCTCATTTTCGCGCCGGTGTTGCGCACTTGTTTTTGAGAGGCATGGCATGCAGTCGCATGTGTGAGTAGCTCTGATACATAGAAAAGACTTTCTGAAGGCGTCATTTGGTATCGTATTCCCCTTTGGGCTTGGTTGGGTCTCAGCAAAGCAGATACCAGGGACTGTAAAGGGGTTAAAGTTAAAAACGGCTCCGGTTCCGTTATTTTAAGGGTTAAAGCTTCCAAATTTGGTGTGCAATACTTTTAAGGCTTTAAGACACTGTGGTGAAATTTTGGTGAATTTTGAACAATTCCTTCATACTTTTTCGCAATTGCAGTAATAAAGTGTGTTCAGTTTAAAATTTAAAGTGACAGTAACGGTTTTATTTTAAAACGTTTTTTTGTACTTTGTTATCAAGTTTATGCCTGTTTAACATGTCTGAACTACCAGATAGACTGTGTTCTGAATGTGGGGAAGCCAGAGTTCCTTCTCATTTAAATAAATGTGATTTATGTGACAATGACAATGATGCCCAAGATGATTCCTCAAGTGAGGGGAGTAAGCATGGTACTGCATCATTCCCTCCTTCGTCTACACGAGTCTTGCCCACTCAGGAGGCCCCTAGTACATCTAGCGCGCCAATACTCCTTACTATGCAACAATTAACGGCTGTAATGGATAATTCTGTCAAAAACATTTTAGCCAAAATGCACACTTATCAGCGTAAGCGCGACTGCTCTGTTTTAGATACTGAAGAGCATGACGACGCTGATAATAATGGTTCTGAAGGGCCCCTAAACCAGTCTGATGGGGCCAGGGAGGTTTTGTCTGAGGGAGAAATTACAGATTCAGGGAACATTTCTCAACAAGCTGAACCTGATGTGATTACGTTTAAATTTAAGTTGGAACATCTCCGCGCTCTGCTTAAGGAGGTATTATCCACTCTGGATGATTGTGACAATTTGGTCATCCCAGAGAAGCTATGTAAAATGGACAAGTTCCTAGAGGTCCCGGGGCTCCCAGAAGCTTTTCCTATACCCAAGCGGGTGGCGGACATTGTAAATAAAGAATGGGAAAGGCCCGGTATTCCTTTCGTCCCTCCCCCCATATTTAAAAAATTGTTTCCTATGGTCGACCCCAGAAAGGACTTATGGCAGACAGTCCCCAAGGTCGAGGGAGCGGTTTCCACTTTAAACAAACGCACCACTATACCCATAGAAGATAGTTGTGCTTTCAAAGATCCTATGGATAAAAAATTAGAAGGTTTACTTAAAAAAATGTTTGTTCAGCAGGGTTACCTTCTACAACCAATTTCATGCATTGTCCCTGTCGCTACAGCCGCATGTTTCTGGTTCGATGAGCTGGTAAAGGCGGTCGATAGTGATTCTCCTCCTTATGAGGAGATTATGGACAGAATCAATGCTCTCAAATTGGCTAATTCTTTCACCCTAGACGCCACTTTGCAATTGGCTAGGTTAGCGGCTAAGAATTCTGGGTTTGCTATTGTGGCGCGCAGAGCGCTTTGGTTGAAATCTTGGTCAGCTGATGCGTCTTCCAAGAACAAGCTACTTAACATTCCTTTCAAGGGGAAAACGCTGTTTGGCCCTGACTTGAAAGAGATTATCTCTGATATCACTGGGGGTAAGGGCCATGCCCTTCCTCAGGATCGGCCTTTCAAGGCCAAAAATAAACCTAATTTTCGTCCCTTTCGTAGAAACGGACCAGCCCAAAGTGCTACGTCCTCTAAGCAAGAGGGTAATACTTCTCAAGCCAAGCAAGCTTGGAGACCAATGCAAGGCTGGAACAAGGGAAAGCAGGCCAAGAAACCTGCCACTGCTACCAAGACAGCATGAAATGTTGGCCCCCGATCCGGGACCGGATCTGGTGGGGGGCAGACTCTCTCTCTTCGCTCAGGCTTGGGCAAGAGATGTTCTGGATCCTTGGACACTAGAAATAGTCTCCCAAGGTTATCTTCTGGAATTCAAGGGGCTTCCCCCAAGGGGGAGGTTCCACAGGTCTCAGTTGTCTTCAGACCACATAAAAAGACAGGCATTCTTACATTGTGTAGAAGACCTGTTAACAATGGGAGTGATTCATCCTGTTCCATTAGGAGAACAAGGGATGGGGTTCTACTCCAATCTGTTCATAGTTCCCAAAAAAGAGGGAACGTTCAGACCAATCTTAGATCTCAAGATCTTAAACAAGTTTCTCAAGGTTCCATCGTTCAAGATGGAAACCATTCGAACAATTCTTCCTTCCATCCAGGAAGGTCAATTCATGACCACGGTGGATTTAAAGGATGCGTATCTACATATTCCTATCCACAAGGAACATCATCGGTTCCTAAGGTTCGCATTCCTGGACAAGCATTACCAGTTCGTGGCGCTTCCTTTCGGATTAGCCACTGCTCCAAGGATTTTCACAAAGGTACTAGGGTCCCTTCTAGCTGTGCTAAGACCAAGGGGCATTGCTGTAGTACCTTACTTGGACGACATTCTGATTCAAGCGTCGTCCCTTCCTCAAGCAAAGGCTCACACGGACATCGTCCTGGCCTTTCTCAGATCTCACGGATGGAAAGTGAACGTGGAAAAGAGTTCTCTATCTCCGTCGACAAGGGTTCCCTTCTTGGGAACAATAATAGACTCCTTAGAAATGAGGATTTTTCTGACAGAGGCCAGAAAAACAAGACTTCTGGACTCTTGTCGGATACTTCATTCCGTTCCTCTTCCTTCCATAGCGCAGTGCATGGAAGTGATAGGTTTGATGGTAGCGGCAATGGACATAGTTCCTTTTGCGCGCATTCATCTAAGACCATTACAACTGTGCATGCTCAGTCAGTGGAATGGGGACTATACAGACTTGTCTCCGAGGATACAAGTAAATCAGAGGACCAGAGACTCACTCCGTTGGTGGCTGTCCCTGGACAACCTGTCACAAGGGATGACCTTCCGCAGACCAGAGTGGGTCATTGTCACGACCGACGCCAGTCTGATGGGCTGGGGCGGGGTCTGGGGATCCCTGAAAGCTCAGGGTCTTTGGTCTCGGGAAGAATCTCTTCTACCGATAAATATTCTGGAACTGAGAGCGATATTCAATGCTCTCAAGGCTTGGCCTCAGCTAGCGAGGGCCAAGTTCATACGGTTTCAATCAGACAACATGACAACTGTTGCGTACATCAACCATCAGGGGGGAACAAGGAGTTCCCTGGCGATGGAAGAAGTGACCAAAATCATTCAATGGGCGGAGTCTCACTCCTGCCACCTGTCTGCAATCCACATCCCAGGAGTGGAAAATTGGGAAGCGGATTTTCTGAGTCGTCAGACATTGCATCCGGGGGAGTGGGAACTCCATCCGGAAATCTTTGTCCGAATCACTCAACTGTGGGGCATTCCAGACATGGATCTGATGGCCTCTCGTCAGAACTTCAAAGTTCCTTGCTACGGGTCCAGATCCAGGGATCCCAAGGCGGCTCTAGTGGATGCACTAGTAGCACCTTGGACCTTCAAACTAGCTTATGTATTCCCGCCGTTTCCTCTCATCCCCAGGCTGGTAGCCAGGATCAATCAGGAGAGGGCGTCGGTGATCTTGATAGCTCCTGCGTGGCCACGCAGGACTTGGTATGCAGATCTGGTGAATATGTCATCGGCTCCACCATGGAAGCTACCTTTGAGACGAGACCTTCTTGTTCAAGGTCCGTTCGAACATCCGAATCTGGTCTCACTCCAGCTGACTGCTTGGAGATTGAACGCTTGATCTTATCGAAGCGAGGGTTCTCAGATTCTGTTATCGATACTCTTGTTCAGGCCAGAAAGCCTGTAACTAGAAAGATTTACCACAAAATTTGGAAAAAATATATCTGTTGGTGTGAATCTAAAGGATTCCCTTGGGACAAGGTTAAGATTCCTAAGATTCTATCCTTCCTTCAAGAAGGATTGGAAAAAGGATTATCTGCAAGTTCCCTGAAGGGACAGATTTCTGCCTTGTCTGTGTTACTTCATAAAAAGCTGGCAGCTGTGCCAGATGTTCAAGCCTTTGTTCAGGCTCTGGTTAGAATCAAGCCTGTTTACAAACCTTTGACTCCTCCTTGGAGTCTCAACTTAGTTCTTTCAGTTCTTCAGGGGGTTCCGTTTGAACCCTTACATTCCGTTGATATTAAGTTATTATCTTGGAAAGTTTTGTTTTTGGTTGCAATTTCTTCTGCTAGAAGAGTTTCAGAATTATCTGCTCTGCAGTGTTCTCCTCCTTATCTGGTGTTCCATGCAGATAAGGTGGTTTTACGTACTAAACCTGGTTTTCTTCCAAAAGTTGTTTCTAACAAAAACATTAACCAGGAGATTATCGTACCTTCTCTGTGCCCGAAACCAGTTTCAAAGAAGGAACGTTTGTTGCACAATTTGGATGTTGTTCGCGCTCTAAAATTCTATTTAGGCGCTACAAAGGATTTTAGACAAACATCTTCCTTGTTTGTTGTTTATTCCGGTAAGAGGAGAGGTCAAAAAGCAACTTCTACCTCTCTCTCTTTTTGGATTAAAAGCATCATCAGATTGGCTTACGAGACTGCAGGACGGCAGCCTCCCGAAAGAATCACAGCTCATTCCACTAGGGCTGTGGCTTCCACATGGGCCTTCAAGAACGAGGCTTCTGTTGATCAGATATGTAGGGCAGCGACTTGGTCTTCACTGCACACTTTTACCAAATTTTACAAGTTTGATACTTTTGCTTCTTCTGAGGCTATTTTTGGGAGAAAGGTTTTGCAAGCCGTGGTGCCTTCCATCTAGGTGACCTGATTTGCTCCCTCCCATCATCCGTGTCCTAAAGCTTTGGTATTGGTTCCCACAAGTAAGGATGACGCCGTGGACCGGACACACCTATGTTGGAGAAAACAGAATTTATGTTTACCTGATAAATTACTTTCTCCAACGGTGTGTCCGGTCCACGGCCCGCCCTGGTTTTTTAATCAGGTCTGATAATTTATTTTCTTTAACTACAGTCACCACGGTATCATATGGTTTCTCCTATGCAAATATTCCTCCTTAACGTCGGTCGAATGACTGGGGTAGGCGGAGCCTAGGAGGGATCATGTGACCAGCTTTGCTGGGCTCTTTGCCATTTCCTGTTGGGGAAGAGAATATCCCACAAGTAAGGATGACGCCGTGGACCGGACACACCGTTGGAGAAAGTAATTTATCAGGTAAACATAAATTCTGTTTTTTCTCTGAGGGAGATAAGTCTTTATTTGGGGCGTAATTTTCAACATGGCTATTCAGATACTCCTAGGAGTATTTTCTTAAGGCCCCTCTGACATCCAGTACATGGTGGGAGGGGCCTATTTTCACGCTCTAGATGCGCAGTTTCCTTCAGACTGAGACATCCAGCTTCCCTAGAGGAGTCCTCTGGCATCTGAGGACCATTATAAAGGGTTTATTTCATCCCTAAATCGTATTTGAGGGCAGGTAGGAGCCTCAGCAGAGCTGTGGCAAGGTGCTCAACTGTCTTTTACCGGTGGTTGACGTTTTTTAAATCCGGTTTGGGGGCTATGGGGTTAATCATCAATTTGCAAGTGGGTGCAATGTTGCTTTAGTCCCTTACACACACTGTAAAAATTTCGAAGACTTTACTATATTTTTACACTGTTTTGCAGTTTAAGTGGTAGTTTTTTTCTCTTAAAGGCACAGTAACGTTTTTGTTTAATTGCTGTTTTACCTTTATTAAAGTGTTTTCCAAGCTTGCTTGTCTCATTACTAGTCTGTCATTACTAGTCTGTTAAACATGTCTGACATAGAGGAAACTCCTTGTTCAATATGTTTGGAAGCCATTGTGGAACCCCCTCAGAATGTGTACCAAATGTACTGAAATTTCTATAAACTATAAAGACCATATTATGGCACTTAAAGATTTATCTCCAGAGGATTCTCTGACTGAAAAAAGGGAGATTATGCCATCTAGCTCTCCCCATGTGTCAGAACCTATAACTCCCGCTCAAGTGACGCCAAGTACATCTAGCGCGTCTAATTCTTTCACCTTACAGGACATGGCAGCAGTTATGAATGCTACCCTCTGAGAGGTATTGTCCAAACTGCCAGGGTTACATGGAAAGCGAGACATCTCTGGGGCTAGAACTAATACAGAGCTTGCTGACACTTTAATACCTGTGTCCGATATACTCTCACAATACTCAGAAGCCGAGGCAGGAGAGCTTCTATCTGTGGGTGACATTTCAGATTCAGGGAAGGCGTTGCTTCAGTCTGATTCTGAAATGACAGCGTTTAAATTTAAACTTGAACACCTCCGCTTATTGCTTAGGGAGGTTTTAGCGACTCTGGACGACTGTGAACCCATTGTAGTTCCAGAGAAATTGTGTAAGATGGGCAAATACTTTGCAGTGCCTGTTTACACTGATGTTTTTCCAGTCCCTAAGAGGTTTTCGGAAATTATTACTAAGGAATGGGATAGACCAGGTGTGCCGTTCTCTCCCCCTCCTGCTTTTAAAAAGATGTTTCCCATAGATGCCGCCATACGGGACTTGTGGCAGACGGTCCCTAAGGTGGAGGGAGCAGTCTCTACCCTAGCTAAGCGTACAACTATCCCCGTCGAGGACAGTTGTGCTTTCCTAGATCATATGGATAAAAAATTGGAGGGTCTCCTTAAGAAATTTTTTATACATCAAGGTTTTATTCTCCAGCCTCTTGCATGCATTGCCCCAGTTACTGCTGCAGCGGCTTTTTGGTTTGAGTCTCTTGAGGAGGCTCTACAGGTGGAGACCCCGTTAGATGATATTTTAGACAGGATTAAAGCTCTCAAGTTAGCTAATTCCTTTATTTCTGACCATTTTTCATTTAACCAAGCTAACGGCTAAGAATTCAGGTTTTGCCATTCTGGCGCGTAGGGCTCTATGGCTTAAGTCCTGGTCAGCAGACTTTACTTCAAAGTCTAAGCTTCTTAACATCCCCTTCAAGGGACAGACCCTATTCGGGCCTGGTCTGAAGGAGATCATTTCTGATATTACTGGAGGAAAAGGTCACGCCCTTCCTCAGGATAGGTCCAATAAGTTAAGGACCAAACAGAATAATTTTCGTAACTTTTGGAACTTCAAGAGTGGCGCAGCTTCAGCTTCCTCTAATACAAAACAAGAGGGAAGACCTAATCAGGTTTGGAAAAAGGGGAAGAAGGCCAAAAAACCTGCTGCTGCCTCTAAGACAGCATGAAGGATTAGCCCCCGATCCGGGACCGGATCTAGTAGGAGGCAGACTTTCTCTCTTCGCTCAGGCTTGGGCAAGAGACGTCCAGGATCCCTGGGCACTAGAGGTCGTTTCCCAGGGATATCTTCTGGAATTCGAAGGTTCATCTCCAAAAGGGGAGATTTCACCTCTCACAACTATCTGCAAACCAGATAAAGAGAGAGGCATTCTTATGTTGCGTTCAAGACCTATTGGTTATGGGAGTGATCCACCCAGTTCCAAGGGAGGAACAGGGGCAGGGTTTCTATTCAAACCTGTTTATAGTTCCCAAAAAAGAGGGAACGTTCAGACCAATCTTGGATCTCAAGATCCTAAACAAATTTCACAGGGTCCCATCTTTCAAGATGGAGACAATCCGAACCATCCTCCCTATGATCCAGGAGGGTCAATATATGACTACCGTGGACTTAAAGGATGCTTATCTCCATCTTCCGATTCACAGAGATCATCATCAGTTCCTCAGGTTCGCCTTCCTAGACGGGCATTACCAGTTTGTTGCTCTTCCCTTCGGATTAGCCACGGCGCCAAGAATCTTTACGAAGGTTCTAGGGTCTCTACTGGCGGTTCTAAGGCCGCGGGGCATAGCGGTGGCTCCTTACCTAGACGACATCCTGATCCAGGCGTTGACTTTTCAAATCGCCAAGTCCCATACGGACATTGTTCTGGCCTTTCTGAGGTCTCACGGGTGGAAGGTGAACAGAGAAAAGAGTTCACTCTCTCCTCTCACAAGAGTTTCCTTCCTAGGAACTCTGATAGATTCGGTAGAAATGAAATGTTTTTTGACAGAGGTCAGGATATCAAAGCTTCTAACTTCTTGCCGTGCTCTTCATTCCACTTCTCGGCCGTCAGTGGCTCAGTGTATGGAAATGATCGGCCTAATGGTAGCGGCAATGGACATAGTTCCGTTTGCCCGCCTACATCTCAGACCACTGCAACTTTGCATGCTCAATCAGTGGGATGGGGACTACACAGATTTGTCTCCTGTTAAATCTGGATCAAGAGACCAGGGATTCTCTTCTCTGGTGGTTATCTCAGGTCCATCTGTCCAGGGGAATGAGTTTCCGCAGGCCAGAGTGAACTATAGTGACGACAGATGCCAGCCTTCTGGGCTGGGGCGCAGTCTGGAATTCCTTGAAGGCGCATGGTTCGTGGACTCAGGAGGAGGCCCTCCTTCCGATAAACATTCTGGAGCTAAGAGCGGTCAGATTCATCAGATTTCAGTCGGACAATATCACGACTGTAGCCTATATCAACCATCAGGGGGGGAACAAGGAGTCCCCTGGCAATGATGGAGGTTTCCAAGATAATTCTATGGGCAGAGGTTCACTCTTGCCATCTTTCAGCTATCCATATCCCAGGAGTAGAGAACTGGGAGGCAGACTTTCTAAGTCGGCAGACTTTTCATCCGGGGGAGTGGGAGCTCCATCCGGAGGTATTTGCCCAGCTGATTCAACTATGGGGCAAACCAGTACTGTATCTGATGGCGTCTCGTCAGAACGCCAAGCTTCCACGTTACGGGTCCAGGTCAAGGGATCCCCAGGCAACGCTGATAGATGCTCTAGCAGTGCCCTGGTCCTTTAGCTTGGCTTATGTGTTTCCACCATTTCCTCTCCTCCCTCGCCTGATTGCCAAGATCAAGCAGGAGAGAGCTTCTGTGATTTTGATAGCACCTGCGTGGCCACGCAGGACTTGGTATGCAGATCTGGTGGACATGTCATCCTTTCCACCATGGACTCTGCCGCTTCTACTCCAAGGTCCATTCAAACATCCAAATCTAGTTTCTCTGCGTCTGACTGCTTGGAAATTGAACGCTTGATTTTATCAAAACGTGGTTTCTCCGAGTCGGTCATTGATACCTTGATTCAGGCTCGAAAGCCTGTTACCAGGAAAATCTATCATAAGATATGGTGTAAATATCTTCATTGGTGTGAATCCAAGGGTTACTCGTGGAGTAAGGTCAGGATTCCTAGGATACTATCTTTTCTCCAAGAAGGATTGGAAAAGGGATTATCGGCTAGTTCCTTAAAGGGACAGATTTCTGCTCTGTCTATTCTTTTGCACAAGCGTCTGGCTGATGTTCCAGATGTTCAGGCGTTTTGTCAGGCTTTGTTTAGAATCAAGCCTGTGTTTAAACCTGTTGCTCCGCCATGGAGTTTAAATTTAGTTCTTAAAGTTCTTCAAGGGGTTCTGTTTGAACCCTTGCATTCCATAGATATCAAGCTTTTATCTTGGAAAGTTCTGTTTTTAGTAGCTATCTCTTCGGCTCGAAGAGTTTCAGAGTTATCTGCCTTACAGTGTGATTCCCCTTATCTGATCTTCCATGTAGATAAGGTAGTTTTGCGTACCAAACCTGGGTTTCTTCCTAAGGTAGTATCTAATAGGAATATCAATCAGGAAATTGTTGTTCCGTCTCTGTGTCCTAATCCTTCTTCAAAGAAGGAACGTCTGTTACACAATCTTGACGTGGTTCGTGCTTTAAAGTTTTATTTGCAAGCTACTAAGGATTTCCGTCAAACATCTGCATTGTTTGTTGTCTACTCTGGAAAGAGGAGAGGCCAAAAGGCTTTGGCAACTTCTCTTTCTTTTTGGCTGAGAAGCATAATCCGTTTAGCTTTTGAGACTGCTGGCCAGCAACCTCCTGAAAGAATTACAGCTCATTCTACTAGAGCGGCAGCTTCCACATGGGCTTTTAAACATGAGGCCTCTGTTGAACAGACTTGTAAGGCGGCGACTTGGTCTTCGCTTCATACTTTTTCTAAATTCTACAAATTTGATACTTTTGCTTCCTCTGAGGCTATTTTTGGGAGAAAGGTCTAACAGGCAGTGGTGCCTTCCGTTTAAGTGCCTGCCTTGTCCCTCCCTTCATCCGTGTCCTAAAGCTTTGGTATTGGTATCCCACAAGTAATGGATGAACCCGTGGACTGGATACACCTTACAAGAGAAAACAAAATTTATGCTTACCTGATAAATTTCTTTCTCTTGTGGTGTATCCAGTCCACGGCCCGCCCTGTCACTTTAAGGCAGGTGTTTTTATTTTTTAAACTACAGTCACCACTGCACCCTATAGTTTCTCCTTTTCTTACTTGTCTTCGGTCGAATGACTGGAGGTGGGGGTTAGGGGAGGAGCTATATAGACAGCTCTGCTGTGGGTGTCCTCTTGCAACTTCCTGTTGGGAAGGAGAATATCCCACAAGTAATGGATGAACCCGTGGACTGGATACACCACAAGAGAGAGAAATTTATCAGGTAAGCATAAATTTTGTTTTTATTCGTGAGTAGTCAATCTTGAAAATGTTTTAAACTTCACACATACACAAACTCGCACTTAGAAACTCACAAACTCTCTCTTGCACTCTCTCCCTCACGCAGACTCTCGCTCACACACACAAACACACTCCCTCACGCACATACTCTTCCTCACATACAATCTCTCAAACATAGCAAGCCAATGTTTGGTCAGAAAACATTTAATTTATAATGCAGAAGCTAAAGTGGTTGGGTCTTGAGCAAAACAAAGCAAAACAACAATATATGGTAGTGACTTATGCAGTAGGGACACAAGATACCATGCTAAAAATTAAAAGGAAAACCATACTTTCAAAAAGGAAGAACTGATTAAACTAAAAAAAAAATAATTAAGGCAAGCTTAAAGTACAAAACACTTGCCAACAAACAACAAAATCTAAATCCTTAGGGTAAACATGGTCTTACAAACTGGCAAAGATAAAAATTAAATTGATGTTCAGACTGTGTGCTAGCTCCAAAAGAGCTCACGCCTTGGAGGGAAGAGGGTGGCTCAGACGACTTGAGGCCCATTTGTGACCTTGCAGAGCTGCTACAGTAACAGAGGGGATATTGGAGTATAGGGTAGTGACAAAATTACTCCTGGTAATGGAGTTAGTCACAAGCCTGCCACAGGTGTTGCAGGGACTAGTCTCCTAGCTTCCTCCTGTAGGGTTGTTGAGATACTCCTTACAGTGAACCTCTGCTGTGACGTACACAACACTGGATGGGCTTTCTACTGTAAGCAGTCGGTTTTCTGTGGCTGGTAATCACAGTAGAAGGAAGGGGCTGCTTGTCAGGTTAGATGGGATACTTTTGCACTCATATTGCCCACATGCTATTAGCAGGTACATTTAGTTATGTTACATCAATAATTTTAGTCTTTTTAATTTTAGCTGGATTCCATTTATTTTAGTCTTTCATATTTGCACTTATATGTATGAATTGTATGTGTTTTAGTTGTGTCCACAATTTATATTTCTCTTGTTAAGTGTATCCAGTCCACGGATCATCCATTACTTGTGGGATATTCTCCTTCCCAACAGGAAGTTGCAAGAGGATCACCCACAGCAGAGCTGCTATATAGCTCCTCCCCTCACTGCCATATCCAGTCATTCTCTTGCAACTCTCAACAAAGATGGACGTAGTAAGAGGAGAGTGGTGTATTATAGTTAGTTTTTTAACTTCAATCAAAAGTTTGTTATTTTTAAATGGTACCGGAGTGTACTGTTTCATCTCAGGCAGCATTAGAAGAAGAATCTGCCTGTGATTTCTATGATCTTAGCAGAAGTAACTAAGATCCATTGCTGTTCTCACATATTCTGAGGAGTGAGGTAACTTCAGAGGGGGAGTAGCGTGCAGGTTTTCCTGCTATAAGGTATGTGCAGTTAACATATTTCTAGGGATGGAATTTGCTAGAAAAATGCTGCTGATACCAGATTAATGTAAGTTAAGCCTTAAATGCAGTGATAGCGACTGGTATCAGGCTTATTAACAGAGATACATACTCTTATAAAAGTGTAATATAAAACGTTTCCTGGCATGTTAATCGTTTTTATATATGTTTGGTGACAAAACTTATTGGGGCCTAGTTTTTTTCCACATGGCTGGCTTGATTTTTGCCTAGTAACAGGCTTTCCACTGTTGCAATATGAGTGGGAAGGGCCTATTTTAGTGCTTTTCTGTGTAGCTAAAAATACTGACAGAGACATTCAGCTTCCCTCTGCATGATACAGGACATCTCTGAAGGGCTCAAAAGGCTTCAAAGTCGTGTTTGAGGAGGGTAACAATCACAGTAGACTGTGTTTAAAAAACGTTTTTGTCTTTTATTCTGTTTTTGTTATTAAGGGGTTAATCATCCATTTGCAAGTGGGTGCAATGGGTACAATAGTGTAACTGCCTTTTTTCACTGTTATTTCAAATTTTGACAAAATTTGTTTCTCTTAAAGGCACAGTAACATTTTTTTATATTGCTTGTTAACTTGCTTTAAAGTGTTTTCCAAGCTTGCTAGTCTCATTGCTAGTCTGTACAAACATGTCTGAAACAGAGGATACTTGTTCATTATGTTTAAAAGCCATGGTGGAGCCCCATAGGAGAATGTGTACTAAATGTATTGATTTCACCTTAAACAGTAAAGATCAGTCTTTATCTATAAAAGAATTGTCACCTGAGGGGTCTGTCGAGAGGGAAGTTATGCCGACTAACTCTCCCCACGTGTCGGACCCTTCGCCTCCCGCTCAAGGGACGCACGCTAATATGGCGCCAAGTACATCAGGGACGCCCATAGCGATTACTTTGCAGGACATGGCTGCAATCATGAATAATACCCTATCAGAGGTATTATCCAGATTGCCTGAATTGAGAGGCAAGCGCAATAGCTCTGTGGTTAGACGAGATACAGAGCGCGTAGATGCTGTAAGAGCCATGTCTGATACTGCGTCACAATATGCAGAACCTGAGGACGGAGAGCTTCAGTCTGTGGGTGACGTCTCTGAATCGGGGAGACCTGATTCAGAGATTTCTAATTTTAAATTTAAGCTTGAGAACCTCCGTGTATTGCTTGGGGAGGTATTAGCTGTTCTGAATGACTGTGACACAATTGCAGTGCCAGAGAAATTGTGTAGGCTGGATAAATACTATGCAGTGCCGGTGAGTACTGATGTTTTTCCAATACCTAAAAGGCTTACAGAAATTATTAGTAAGGAGTGGGATAGGCCCGGTGTGCCCTTTTCCCCACCTCTTATATTTAGAAAAATGTTTCCAATAGATGCCACTACACGGGACTTATGGCAGACTGTCCCTAAGGTGGAGGGAGCAGTTTCTACTTTAGCAAAGCGTACCACTATCCCGGTTGAGGACAGTTGTGCTTTTTCAGATCCAATGGATAAAAAATTAGAGGGTTACCTTAAGAAAATGTTTATTCAACAAAGTTTTATTTTACAGCCCCTTGCATGCATTGCGCCTGTCACTGCTGCGGCGGCATTCTGGTTTGAGGCCCTGGAAGAGGCCATCCATACAGCTCCATTGACTGAAATTGTTGACAAGCTTAGAACTCTTAAGCTAGCTAATTCATTTGTTTCTGATGCCATTGTTCATTTGACTAAACTAACGGCTAAGAATTCTGGATTCGCCATCCAGGCGCGTAGGGCGCTATGGCTCAAATCCTGGTCAGCTGATGTGACTTCAAAGTCTAAATTACTCAACATTCCTTTCAAGGGGCAGACCTTATTCAGGCCTGGTTTGAAAGAAATTATTGCTGACATTACTGGAGGTAAGGGTCATACCCTTCCTCAGGACAGGGCCAAATCAAAGGCCAAACAGTCTAATTTTCGTGCCTTTCGAAATTTCAAGGCAGGTGCAGCATCACCTTCCTCTGCTTCAAAACAAGAGAGAACTTTTGCTCAATCCAAACAGGCCTGGAAACCTAACCAGTCCTGGAACAAGGGCAAGCAGGCCAGAAAACCTGCTGCTGCCTCTAAGACAGCATGAAGGAGCGGCCCCCTATCCGACAACGAATCTAGTAGGGGGCAGACTCTCTCTCTTCGCCCAGGCGTGGAATTACTCATGGAGTAGGGTTAGGATTCCTAGGATATTGTCCTTCCTCCAAGAGGGTTTGGACAAAGGATTATCAGCTAGTTCTTTAAAGGGACAGATTTCTGCTCTGTCTATTCTTTTACACAAGCGTCTGGCAGAAGTTCCAGACGTTCAGGCATTTTGTCAGGCTTTAGTTAGAATTAAGCCTGTGTTTAAACCTGTTGCTCCTCCATGGAGCTTAAACTTGGTTCTTAAAGTTCTTGAAGGGGTTCCGTTTGAACCCCTTCATTCTATTGATATCAAACTTCTTTCATGGAAAGTTCTTTTTCTGATGGCTATTTCCTCAGCTCGAAGAGTCTCGGAGTTATCTGCCTTACATTGTGATTCTCCTTATCTGATCTTTCATTCAGATAAAGTTGTTCTGCGTACAAAACCTGGGTTTTTACCTAAGGTGGTTTCTAACAAGAATATCAATCAAGAGATTGTTGTTCCATCATTATGTCCTAATCCTTCTTCAAAGAAGGAACGTCTTTTGCATAATCTAGACGAAGTCCGTGCCTTGAAGTTTTACTTACAGGCTACTAAAGATTTTCGCCAAACATCTAACCTGTTTGTTGTTTACTCTGGACAGAGGAGAGGTCAGAAGGCCTCGGCAACCTCTCTTTCTTTTTGGCTTCGGAGTATAATCCGTTTAGCCTATGAGACTGCTGGACAGCAGCCTCCTGAAAGGATTACAGCTCATTCTACTAGAGCTGTGGCTTCCACCTGGGCCTTTAAAAATGAGGCCTCTGTTGAACAGATTTGCAAGGCTGCAACTTGGTCTTCCCTTCATACTTTTTCCAAATTTTACAAATTTGATACTTTTGCTTCTTCGGAGGCTGTTTTTGAGAGAGAGGTTCTACAGGCAGTGGTTCCTTCCGTTTAAGTTCCTGCCTTGTCCCTCCCATCATCCGTGTACTTAAGCTTTGGTATTTGTATCCCACAAGTAATGGATGATCCGTGGACTGGATACACTTAACAAGAGAAAACATAATTTATGCTTACCTGATAAATTTATTTCTCTTGTAGTGTATCCAGTCCACGGCCCGCCCTGTCCTTTTCAGGCAGGTCTAAATTTTAATTAAACTACAGTCACCACTGCACCCTATGGTTTCTCCTTTCTCGGCTTGTTTCGGTCGAATGACTGGATATGGCAGTGAGGGGAGGAGCTATATAGCAGCTCTGCTGTGGGTGATCCTCTTGCAACTTCCTGTTGGGAAGGAGAATATCCCACAAGTAATGGATGATCTGTGGACTGAGTACACTACAAGAGAAATAAATTTATCAGGTAAGCATAAATTATGTTTTTTTTTGTAGTCATTGCTTTTTAATTATTGGTTTTTAGTAAATTTTTGCTTATTGTGATATCGGCTTTTCTTGCTTATTTTCCTTTTTGATCCTTGCTTTTTAGCGCTTCCCAATCTTCTCCATTAGACCATGCTAGTGTTATGTTCACACTAATTAAAAATTTTTATGCATTATAATTTTAACAAGTCTTTATTACTTAACATATTTTTTCTTTGAACCCTTTTAAATGCTTTTTCTGTTTGCATACTCCTAGTTTGAGAGCGCACTCCACTTTCTCCTACGTATTTATTTTTATTCTGCTCCCTACCTAGCAGTGCTCGTGACTATTTATGCAGGTTTTTTCTGTTTGTGCGCTCCCTCTAGTTTTTTAGCGCACTCAAGTTTCTTTTAAATATGTATTTTATCCTATGTGCCTCCATGCCACGCTCTGGTCTGTTTAACACACCCCATCTCTTTTATTATCTATCTCCTCCATGGACCTGGGCCAAGCTCTCGGCTCGATTTAGCTTGCTGCAATTTTTTGCTTTCGACAGCAATTTAGACGTATTCTTGTTTGAACAACAAACTTCCTGGATATTTTGTAAGATTTATGGATCTTGGGTGGAGTTTATAGATGATCTAGAATCTTCTTGGTCATTACATCTTGTTTCACTTTTTTTTTCTCCATCTATCTTGGATCAATCTAAAGCTCTCTTCAGTACTTCTGAGTGTTCTACTTTACTCAGACGCTCATTGCTTTGTGTATCTGGTTCAAATGTCCAATTGTCCTTTGTGCTGTCTTCCATTAGATTCGACTTTTTGTTTCAAGGCTTTTTTTTTATCATCAAGGTCATGAACCCCAATTTGAAGGCCTGGAGAGTGGAGACTGTACAACTAATTTTTAAACAAGGTTTTTTTATTCTATAATTGACATCTTTGTTTAGGCTGTATGCCTGTTTTAAAATTAATCTATCAAAAGGTTGGAAAGTGTTTTCTTTCCTAAGGCGATAAAACAGGGTTTCTCCGACTGCTAATTTTTATTTTAAATACGAGAGAGCTTAGATAAAGGTTTACCTGCTATTCCTCATTAACAGGTTAGATTTCAGCATTTTCTGTGTTATTCTACAAAAAAATTGCTTCCTGGCATTCTGAGTTTTGTTCAAGCTCTAGTCAGAATAGAACCAGTGATTAATTCATTATTTTCCCCTTGAAACCTTATTTTGGTTCTAACAGTTTGGCAGGTCTCTCCTTTGAGCCTATACATAGTTTGGTCTTTCAGCTGCTTGTGTTGGATGGTGATGTTTCTTTTTAGCAATATCTTCTCCCAGAGGAATTTCTGAATTGTTTGCTCTTTCTTGCTAGTCCCTTTTTTTTTCTTTCTCCAGGATAGAGACGGTTTTAAGGATTTAGTTTTTTGTCCAAAACGTGGTGGTGTTCTGATTTGTCAGATAGGCTCCTACATTCTTTATGTTTAGTGACAGCATTAATGCTCATAAATTTAAAGAATACTAGTCTATTCTTTAATTTGCCCTTTTTTTTCTTTCTTTTTTTTTGTGACCACTCAAAGCCTAGTAGGTCTCAGCTGTTTCTTTAGCTTGTTGGCTAAAACTTTTATTTCACAAGGCTTACTTGCAAGCGAGTAAGTCTCCCCTAAAATGCATTACAGCCGTTTCTGCTTGTTTTTGTGGATATTGTTCCCTTGCATTCTTTTTGACAAACTGAGCTCTGTTTTTCCTTTGCTGGAAAATCTTTTCTCCTTTTCTTTCCTTTTCTCTGTTTTTGAAGCTCCTAGTGCATCTCCAGTCAGGTCCTTACCTACAAGTGTATAAGTATGTCTTAATATATCAGGCATTTGTTTAGGTCTCTCTGCAATAGGTATAGAGCTTATTTGTCTCTATAGCTAAAATTAAGCCTTGTCCTCTAACATTTGGCTTTAAACAACCCCATACCATGTTGTGATTATTCTCTGTAAATCTCAGCCCTAACAAATATGCTGCTACAATGCCATTATTTTTATTCACCATTCCTAGAGTATCAGCAAGTGAAGCTAAAGTAACTTTACCATGTGTCTTTTCATACAATGCACAAATCACTGTATTCCAGTCCTTTGCCTCATCTATAGAAACACATAATCCAGAGGGTAATATAGCATTAACCAATGCTCTTTTTTGTGGAGGATAATGAGTTGGATATACTCCATCTAATACATGAACTGTCATTTAACCACAAAGCTATATCCTTTGGATTATGTGGCATTACTCCAATTGTTGCTTTTATATTTGACAAAGGTATTCCTGCAGCATGAGCTAAAAAGACTGCTGCATTCCTGACACACCAGATATCCCACTATTTAAAACCTGAGCCAATATATGACTTAAAACTTTTATTTTACACAACAGGTTTTCCCTCTCGGCTTGCTCATCTGCTGCAACTGGTGGTAATTCATTTTCCCTTACTGGACTGTACAAACTAGATCTAGGAGTACCCCACATCTCAATTCTGGCTAAAGGGCCATGTCTTTGTATTCCTGTAGCAATAACAGGAGGTCTGCCTAAAATCTCTACTATACCATCATAAGAAACATTTGTAATTCTATGTGTTGCAGGATCAAAATCTGCATCTATGGTGCGATATGTAGTTTGTTGCAAAGCTACTCCAGCAGCATTAGTAAAGTTTAAACAAATTTAACCATACCTGGCCCCCAGACCCCAAGGACCATTTTGTATCTCCAAAGCAATAACCTCATCATTCCTAATGTCTCTACCATTCTGCATTTTAAACACATCATTGAGTTTTAAAATATTCTGCAAATCCCTATTAGCCATGATATTTTAGTACCTTCTCATATGTATAAGAGGACCTAGGTAAAATTATAATAAAACTTATAAAACAAATATTATCTCTCAAAAACACCCAGGGACGCCAATTGTAGTGGTTCACACCTAATTCACTCATAAGGTCTTAAAGGGCCACTAAACCCAAAATATTTCTTTCATGATTCAGATAGAGAATACAAATTTAAACATTACAATTTACTTCTATTATTTATTTTGCTTCATTTTTTAGATATCCTTAGTTGAAGAAAAAGCAATGCACATGGGTGAGCCAATCACACGAGGCTTCTATGTGCAGCAACCAATCAGCAGCTACTGAGCATATCTAGATATGCTTTCCAGCAAAGAATATCAAGAGAATAAAACAAATGAGATAATAGAAGTAAATTAGAAAGATGCTTAAAATTGCATTCTCTTTCTAAATCATGAAAGAAAAAATGTGGGTTTCATGTCCCTTTAAAGTGCAGTTATATACCTCTACAAACTAAACTATGTCCCACTATATAAATCTATTAGAAAAGAGATCAACAAGTGGAGAACAGGGGGTTTCTCTTGGTACGGACGTCTATCTACTGTTAAAATGAACGTTCTCCCGAGGTTACTATATTTATTCAGGGCCCTGCCGATTAAGATTCCCATACCAGAACTCAATAAACTCCAAGTAGACTTGATTAAATTTATAAGAGGGAACAAAAAAGCTAGGATACCATCACAAATACTACAGCAACATAGACAACTAGGAGGGGTTGGGGTACCCAACTTGCTTAATTACTATCAAGCGGCGAGATTAGCACAAACAACACTGCTGGGCAATCCACAAACAGATTTGGTATGGGTGAAAGTAGAGTCCAAGATAGCAGAATATAACCACTCAGACGATATACTTTGGGGGCGTCCAGGGGACAGACTTGGGTTGGATGGGGTTTCGAAACTTACAGGTGAGATGATGTCCATGTGGCACTCAGTGACCACTGCCCTAAAATTATTCCCACAAGACTCACTGTTGAGACCTCTGCGAACTCTATTAGATAGAGACTCTCATAAGCTGATCAATAAATGGGTGAACAAAGGACTCTATAGGGTAGCAGACTTTCTACACAAGGGTAAAATAGCCACACACCATCAGTTACAAGACAAACTATTACCAGAAAAATTGCCGTGGTTTTTATACCTACAAATAGCATCAGCTATTAATAAATATCTACCTCAACAATCTAGACAGACGTTGACGACACTAGAAAAGCTAAGTGGCTCTGAATCCCGACTTAAAAAACTAATCTCCATTATATACATCTCACTGCAAGAAGCTAAACACACTGACAAATCCCCACTAATGGAAAAATGGGACAGAGATACTAATGCTACACATTCCAAAGAGGACTGGACAGAGATTTTTTATAAATCAGGCAAAGGTATGATCAGTGCGGACTTTAAAGAAAACTGTATTAAAACTACCTTTCGATGGTACCTTACCCCGATAATCACATCACATTACACTCAAAATGGTAGCAAAAATTGCTATAGAGGCTGCAACGAGATAGGGACGTATAGTCATATGTGGTGGGATTGCCCACACGTTCAGCAAATTTGGTCTAAACTATCCCAACTATTGAGCGAGGTGCTCTCCGAAAACATCACCCTAACAATAACTCAAGCTTTGCTGAATGAACATATCACACCTTTTAACTCAGCCACAAACACATTCATACACACTTTATGCACTGCCACTAGGATTTGTGTGGCCCGATACTGGAAGGTGGGGGTGCCCTCCTGGGGGGAGGTACTGGAGAAAATCAAGATAACATACTCACTCTCTGAATCAGCATCACTGATACAAGCCAATCATGACCAATTCTTAAAAGTGTGGAATTACTGGATATTAGGGGGACACTGATTAAGCACATCTGGGGAATTTGACTAGGACACAACTTTGAGTTCAAGACAGGACTGGATACGTTTAGAGAATCAAAAGGCGACAGTGGAGGGTAGGGATTTATGCAGGCCGACTGCAGATGGGGCTCTCTCTTCCCGGATCGGCGTCTGAAGCAAGGCTGAAACAGGCAAGTAGATGTTTAACACTTTATCGAGTGGGGGGGATGTTGATTTATAGTTTATTGTTATACAATAAGAGGGTAATAGATATTGGGAAATGTTTTAATAGAATGCAATTGAGTGGAGCGGGGACTGAAGGGTTGCCATGTATATTTTCAATGTCCACAGAAATTGGTGATGTGCCTCACCCTTTGGTCTCTGTAGTTCTTACCGATTGTATGATTAATCACACTGTTTGATAAATCTCTCCATGCTCAGACAAAAGCGTTTGGACATTCCACAGTTTTTCTGGTTCAGCAAACCAATCTGTGGCAACCTACTATGAACTTTTACCTAATGGACCCTCACCAGAGAAATAGAGGGAAGAGTTGGAGAATTACAAATAGGACAAATTATGCAATATGTGATGTATCTATTATTCTTTGTTTATTTTATTTTTACAATAAAAATCATTTCAACTAAAGTACAGTTATAATGAAATATGATTTCCAAGCACTGACCTTTAAATATTATATTAGTGAAACAGGTCTCATTTCTTATAAAGAAAGTTTTTGAGTACAATAATAAGAAATGGTATTGAGAAATACTGTTTTAATAAATTTTTATTATGCAGAAAATTAACTTACAGAAGCAATAAAAAATAAA
This sequence comes from Bombina bombina, assembly GCF_027579735.1. Lineage (NCBI taxonomy): Eukaryota > Metazoa > Chordata > Amphibia > Anura > Bombinatoridae > Bombina > Bombina bombina. Next base: position 772,457,396 of record NC_069499.1, read on the forward strand.
TTCATTTAAATCCAAAATACACAGAGTTAAAAGATTATCAGTTAAAGGGACATAATACTCATATGCTAAATCACTTGAAACTGATGCAGTATAACTGTAAAAAGCTGACGGGAAAATATCACCTGAGCATCTCTAGGTAAAAAAGGAAAATATTTTACCTCACAATTTCCTCAGCTCAGCAGAGTAAGTTCTGTGTAAAAAGTTATACTCAGCTGCTCCCAGCTGCAGGTAAAAAAATAAATAAAAAATTAAGAAATGAACAGCAGCCAATCAGCATCAACAGTGCTGAGGTCATGAACTCTCTTACTGTGATCTCATGAGATTTCACTTAACTCTCATGAGATTTCATTGTAAACTTTCTTAAGCTGAATAGGGAAATAACATGAGTGCACGAGGCTCAATCCTTCGGCTGTCCCTGGACAGACATACTAATTTGCTGCTTAGAAGTCCTTTACAATGGGATGTGGCTACTGAGAAACTTTTGAGGTAAAATCTTTTTTTTTTTTTTTTTTAAATAAGTTTTTATTGAGGTACAACAGAAGTTTAACAGTTACAGCCAACACAAGAGGCCAAATAGTATACAATCTCAACAATCAAGCCATTACAAGGTTTGAAATACAGATTTCTTGAGACGCCTAATGGCGCTTATACATGTCAGTATTGGCACAATGTATAACAAGTATAAAAAACATAGTAACCTTATTAAGTAAACATGAGCTTGCATATATGTATTACAACCTAATTTTATATTTTTAATTTTTATTGTCCCAGTCATGCAGGATACTTTCTTATGTGCGTGAGTAGGTATAGTTTTAGTGGTAATCTAGTATCCTAATCTAAAATCATTCAGTGCAATCCAATTGCATCGATCGTTTACCAGGATTGTGATCAAATCATATTTGCATTAGTGATTAACCTACTTCTTGAAAAGAGCAGGCCTGTACAATTAACGGAGACCTATGTGTGAAACTGGATGATTTCCGTCTATATAATTTTATAGTTATATTCTCAATATTATATAGTGTAATCTATAGTAGGAATAACGCTTTTTCTGTAATATATCCTGGGTGCACTGAAAGCTAAGAAGGGGACAGAAAATGATAATTATAACTTGAAGGGGGGGTTGAGGGGATATTCAGCGGGTAAGCACCGCTATGAGTTAGGGATTTAAAATAATAAGTATAATAACATTTAGAACAGTATACTATAGTTAGAAATTAAGATGATAAAGTAATGGTCACCTCCCCAAATAAGGGGGGGGGGGCGGGGCAACCAGTTTATAACTTTAACAGACAATATAACTTCAAACTCTAGGTCAGCCGTCAACTAATGGAGACCTAGCTGAACTTTGTCTCAAACCAAAGTAAACTAAGATAGAACTTAATCAATGTTTATCCATACCTCGTCTGACGTATACCTGGAATATGATTGAAAGCAAGTTACAAATACATGCTCTGAGGAGATAAAAACAGTATAATAAGTAGTAGAAATAAAATAGCTTAACATGAATAATTACAGTACAGTATAAACAAATATCTCATCCATCCTGTCTTTTTTTTTTTTTTTTTCCCCTTTTTCTTCTCTTCTCCCTTTCCTTTCTCTTTTAAAATGTATTTATACAGAGTTTTATCGGAGAGTTGAAACCTCCTCTCCTTATTAAAATCTGATGTAAAAGCTAGGCAGGTTTCTGTGGGGGCTTTTTAATAGCTACTTAACTGTGTATGTGTTTCTCATTAGATCATATATTTCAGGGTAATATTAATCTGCTCAGAATCAAACTCCTGAGGTTAGTGTTAATTACGTAGTATATTGACGTGGGAACCAGCTATGGAACTATAGGCCGAAAAAATTAGACAATCAATATAATAGTATAGCATTGGTAGCATACTTATCTGTGATAAGTTCAATAAACATTTACTTGAAGATTTAGTTTATGTCAACTACATACTGCTTATATAAATGTCCCAAGTGAAAGCTGGAGTAGCGACGATGAAGGGAACATGCTGATTATTTAGTTATTCAGATTATATTGTAATGGTTGGGTACTTTAGAGTTATACGAGTATATGGATGTAGGCAGTTGCATTCTATTGCAGTAGTAAACTACTGTATTGATATTTTGTGAGAGATACAAAATCAATATGCCCAGCAAGTTATAGTCTCACATAAGGGGATCTATCAAGATGTGATCCTTATTGAATAATAGGGGTATAGTATCTGAATAGAGTATGAGTGTGTCTGGGCATAGATGAAAGCAATGTTCCCAAGGTTGTAATGAATGTGCATAACTGACAGTCAGATAAGTATCTATGAATTACAGGGGGTAAAGCTTATCATATGAGTACTCAGTCATGTCATACTAATACATAAGACAGAATAAGTAAAATCTGGAATGAAAAGAATATCGTTAAAGGTAGCAGATATCTTTAAGTCTATGTCTGAATAACACTAATTTCGGCGAAACGGTGTCAACCTTACAGCAGTAGGATGTGGGGTATATATTCAGTGAGTTAGTGGTTGGCTAGGACTGCATAAGGAGCATATATCATACCCATAAATAACTACATTCCAGGTAGGAGGAAACTGTAAAATCTTAAGCATCTATGTAAGCAATTTATAATCACTATATCTTACAGTGGAGTACCTTGAAGTGAGCATGTATATAAACCTGTAAGGAAGGAATAGGGTTAGTAGTAAACCTTGCTTTGAGAATGTCTCTGAAGTTGTAGGAATTAAATATCATAAAAAGTTTATTTTCTATTGAACTGTGAAGTTTGGGTGACAAAAAGCCGGAACACAATAATTGTCAAGTCTGTGGAGAATGTCTTATATGGAAGTAGTGTTTACTTGTCGAGCTGGGCAGTATTACGTCTCTTAGATGCTGGCGAAGATCTTCTAGGCTTGGGGCTAAAATCTGAAGCTTCAATTCTCAGGGAGGAGGATCCAACACTTGTAGAGCCTTCATTAGGTGAGTCCTTTTGGGCAACATTTAGCTCAGAGAGGGTAGAAGGTGTAGCCTGGGGGCTCTGGAGAAGATGTAGCTTACTTAGTAGCTCCATTCCTTGTTTCAAATTGGTAACAGTGTAAGAGAGTCCATCATGCTGAAAAAATAGTCGTACTGGGAAACCCCATCTATATTTTATTGATTTCTTTCGAATACAATGGGTGATAGGCTGAAATGATCTTCTCTTTGATAGCGTATGAGAAGATAGATCAGGGAAGAACTGTAGGTCTTTATAGAGTTCTGGGAGATCTTTGTTCAAGTAGGCAGCTTTAAGAATTTTTTCCTTGAAAGTGTAATGGTGAAGTCTCACAACCACATCTCTAGGCTGAGCCTGGTTTGAATTTCTTGGTCGGACAGCTCTATGAGCTCTATCTATTTTTGATTCCTGATCCTGTGAGGAGCCGACCAGTTCTGCAAATAACTGTTCTAAAAATGTAATGAGATCCGTATTGGAGATACTTTCGGGGATACCCTTAAGGCGCACGTTGTTGCGCCTAGACCTATCCTCAAGGTCTGCCAGTTTAACTTCGAGGTCTGAAATCATTTCTGCCAATGACTGTGAGTAAGCGAGAAGATTTGAATGGTCTGTAGCTAGGTCTTCATGTTTATGTTCTAAAGTATCAGTTCTATCCCCTAGTATAGATATTTCCCTCTTAAGATCTTAAGATCAGCGACAGATGTTCTAATTTCCTGCTTTAGGGAGGAGTGATGAGAGTCCATTTTGGTAGACAAGGAGTTAATAAGGTCCTTGAGGGAAGTATTTTCAGTGTTATAGATAGAATCTTTCTTTCATGTAATTAGCAAGAGTCCATGAGCTAGTGACGTATGGAATATACATTCCTACTAGGAGGGGCAAAGTTTCCCAAACCTCAAAATGCCTATAAATACACCCCTCACCACACCCACAAATCAATTATTACAAACTTTGCCTCCTATGGAGGTGGTGAAGTAAGTTTGTGCTAGATTCTACGTTGATATGCGCTCCGCAGCAGGTTGGAGCCCGGTTTTCCTCTCAGCGTGCAGTGAATGTCAGAGGAGAGTATTGCCTATTTGAATGCAGTGATCTCCTTCTACGGGGTCTATTTCATAGGTTCTCTGTTATCGGTCGTAGAGATTCATCTCTTACCTCCCTTTTCAGATCGACGATATATTCTTATATATACCATTTCCTCTACTGATTCTCGTTTCAGTACTGGTTTGGCTTTCTATTACATGTAGATGAGTGTCCTGGGGTAAGTAAGTCTTATTTTCTGTGACACTCTAAGCTATGGTTGGGCACTTTTTATATAAAGTTCTAAATATATGTATTCAAACATTTATTTGCCTTGACTCAGGATGTTCAACATTCCTTATTTCAGACAGTCAGTTTCATATTTGGGATAATGCATATGAATAATTCATTTTTTTCTTACCTTAAAAATTTGACTTTCCCTGTGGGCTGTTAGGCTCGCGGGGGCTGAAAATGCTTCATTTTATTGCGTCATTCTTGGCGCGGACTTTTTTGGCGTATGACGTCGGAAGTTGCGTCATTTTTGACGTTCTTTTGCGCCAAAAGTGTCGGCGTTCCGGATGTGGCGTCATTTTTGGCTCCAAATAATGTGGGCGTCTTTTTTGGCGCGAAAAAAAATGGGCGGTACTTTTGTCTCCACATTATTTAAGTCTCATTGATTTTTGCTTCTGGTTCCTAGAAGCTTATTCACTGGCATTTTTTTCCCATTCCTGAAACTGTCAATTAAGGAATTTGATCAATTTTGCTTTATATGTTGTTTTTTCTATTACATATTGCAAGATGTCCCACGTTGAAGCTGAGTCAGAAGATACTTCTGGAATATCCCTGCCTGGGGCTGGAGCTACCAAAGCTAAGTGTATCTACTGTAAACTTATGGTATCTGTTCCTCCAGCTGTTGTTTGTACTGTTTTGTCATGACAAACTGTTTATGCAGATAATATTTCCTTTAGTACTGTTACATTACCTGTTGCTGTTCTGTCAACATCTAATACTCAGAGTGTTCCTGATAACATAAGAGATTTTGTTTTTAAATCCATTAAGAAGGCTATGTCTGTTATTCCTCCTTCTAGTAAATGTAAAAAGTCTTTTAAAACTTCTCATTTTTCAGATGAATTTTTAAATGAACATCATCATTCTGATAATGGTTCTTCTGGTTCAGAGGATTCTGTCTCAGAGGTTGATGCTGATAAATCTTCATATTTATTTAAAATGAAATTTATTCGTTCTTTACTTAAAGAAGTCCTAATTGCATTAGAAATTGAGGATTCTGGTCCTCTTGATACTAAATCTAAACATTTAGATAAGGTTTTTAAATCTCCTGTAGTTATTCCAGAAGTTTTTCCTGTCCCTAGTGCTATTTCTGAAGTAATTTCCAGGGAATGGAATAATTTGGGTAATTCATTTACTCCTTTTAAACGTTTTAAGCAATTATATCCTGTGCCATCTGACAGATTAGAGTTTTGGGACAAAATCCCTAAAGTTGATGGGGCTGTCTCTACTCTTGTTAAGCGTACTACTATTCCTACGGCAGATGGTACTTCCTTAAGGATCCTTTAGATAGGAAAATTGAATCCTTTCTAAGAAAAGCTTACTTGTGTTCAGGTAATCTTCTTAGACCTGCTATATCTTTAGCGGATGTTGCTGCAGCTTCATCTTTTGGTTAGAAGCTTTAGCGCAACAAGTAACAGATCATAATTCTCATAGCATTTTTATTCTTCAACATGCTAATAATTTTATTTGTAATGCCATCTTTGATATCATTAGAGTTGATGTCAGGTATATGTCTCTAGCTATTTTAGCTAGAAGAGCTTTATGGCTTAAGACTTGGAATGCTGTTATGTCTTCTAAGTCTACTCTGCTTTCCCTTTCTTTCCAGGGTAATGATCGTTTTCGTTCCTTTTGTCACAACAAGGAACAAAAACCTGATCCTTCATCCTCAGGAGCGGTATCAGTTTGGAAACCATCTCCAGTCTGGAATAAATCCAAGCCTTTTACTAAATCAAAGCCAGCTCCTAAGTCCACATGAAGGTGCGGCCCTCATTCCAGCTCAGCTGGTAGGGGGCAGATTACGTTTTTTCTAAGAAATTTGGATCAATTCCGTTCACAATCTTTGGATTCAGAACATTGTTTCAGAAGGGTACAGAATTGGCTTCAAGATAAGGCCTCCTGCAAAGAGATTTTTTCTTTCCCGTGTCCCAGTAAACCCAGCGAAGACTCAAGCATTTCTGAAATGTGTTTCAGATCTAGAGTTGACTGGAGTAATTTTGCCAGTTCCAGTTCTGGAACAGGGACTGGGGTTTTATTCAAATCTCTTCATTGTACCAAAGAAGGAAAATTCCTTCAGACCAGTTCTGGATCTAAAAATATTGAATCGTTATGTAAGGATACCAACATTCAAAATGGTAACTGTAAGGACTATCCTGCCTTTTGTTCAACAAGGGCACTATATGTCTACTATAGATTTACAGGATGCATATCTGCATATTCCGATTCATCCAGATCACTATCAGTTCCTGAGATTCTCTTTCCTAGACAAGCATTACCAGTTTGTGGCTCTGCCGTTTGGCCTAGCTACAGCTCCAAGAATTTTTTACGAAGGTTCTTGGTGCCCTTCTGTCTGTAATCAGAGAACAGTGTATTGTGGTATTCCTTATTTGGACGATATCTTGGTACTTGCTCAGTCTTCATATTTAGCAGAATCTCATTCGAATCGACTTGTGTTGTTTCTTTAACATCATGGTTGGAGGATCAATTTACCAAAAAGTTCATTGATTCCTCAGACTTAGGTAACCTTTTTAGGTTTTCAGATAGATTCAGTATCCATGACTCTATCTTTGATAGACATGAGACATCTAAAGTTGATATCAGCTTGTCGAAACCTTCAGTCACAATCTTTCCCTTCGGTAGCCTTATGCATGGAAATTCTAGGTCTTATGACTGCGGCATCGGACGCTATCCCCTTTGCTCGTTTTCATATGCGGCCTCTTCAGCTCTGTATGCTGAACCAGTGGTGCAGGGATTACACAAAGATATCTCAATTAATATCTTTAAAACCGATTGTACGACACTCTCTGACGTGGTGGACAGATCACCATTGTTTAGTTCAGGGGGCTTCTTTTGTTCTTCCGACCTGGACTGTAGTTTCAACAGATGCAAGTCCTACAGGTTGGGGAGCTGTGTGGGGGTCTCTGACAGCACAAAGGGTTTGGGAATCTCAGGAGGTGAGATTACCAATCAATATTTTGGAACTCCGTGCAATTTTCAGAGCTCTTCAGTCTTGGCCTCTTCTAAAGAGAGAATCGTTCATTTGTTTTCAGACAGACAATGTCACAACTGTGGCATACATCAATCATCAAGGAGGGACTCACAGTCCTCTGGCTATGAAAGAAGTATCTCGAATTCTGGTATGGGCGGAATCCAGCTCCTGTCTAGTTTCTGCGGTTCATATCCCAGGTATAGACAATTGGGAAGCGGATTATCTCAGTCGCCACACGTTTCATCCGGGCGAATGGTCTCTTCTCCCAGAGGTATTTCTTCAGATTGTTCAAATATGGGGTCTTCCAGAAATAGATCTGATGGCTTCTCATCTAAACAAGAAACTTCCCAGGTATCTGTCCAGATCCAGGGATCCTCAAGCGGAAGCAGTGGATGCGTTTTCACTTCCTTGGAAGTATCATCCTGCCTATATCTTTCCGCCTCTAGTTCTTCTTCCAAGAGTAATCTCCAAGATTCTGAAGGAATGCTCATTTGTTCTGCTGGTGGCTCCAGCATGGCCTCTCAGGTTTTTGGTATGCGGATCCTGTCCGGATGGCCTCTTGCCAACCGTGGACTCTTCCGTTAAGACCAGACCTTCTGTCTCAAGGTCCTTTTTTTCCATCAGGATCTCAAATCCTTTAATTTAAAGGTATGGAGATTGAACGCTTGATTCTCAGTCAAAGAGGTTTTTCTGACTCTGTGATTAATACTATGTTACAGGCTCGTAAATCTGTATCTAGGGAGATATATTATAGAGTCTGGAAGACTTGTATTTCTTGGTGTCTTTCTCATCATATTTCCTGGCATTCTTTTAGAATTCCGAGAATTTTACAGTTTCTTCAGGATGGTTTGGATAAAGGTTTGTCTGCAAGTTCCTTGAAAGGACAAATCTCTGCTCTTTCTGTTCTTTTTCACAGAAAGATTGCTAATCTTCCTGATATTCATTGTTTTGTACAAGCTTTGGTTCGTATAAAACCTGTCATTAGTCAATTTCTCCTCCTTGGAGTTTGAATTTGGTTCTGGGGGCTCTTCAAGCTCCTCCGTTTGAACCTATGCATTCATTGGACATCAAATTACTTTCTTGGAAAGTTTTGTTCCTTTTGGCCATCTCTTCTGCCAGACTAGTTTCTGAATTATCTGCTCTTTCTTGTGAGTCTCCTTTCTGATTTTTCATCAGGATAAGGCGGTGTTGCGAACTTCTTTTAAATTTTTACCTAAGGTTGTGAATTCTAACAACATTAGTAGAGAAATTGTGGTTCCTTCATTGTGTCCTAATCCTAAGAATTCTAAGGAGAGATCATTGCATTCTTTGGATGTAGTTAGAGCTTTGAAATATTATGTTGAAGCTACTAAATCTTTCCGAAAGACTTCTAGTCTATTTGTTATCTTTTCTGGTTCTAGGAAAGGTCAGAAGGCCTCTGCCATTTCTTTGGCATCTTGGTTGAAATCTTTAATTCATCATGCTTATGTCGAGTCGGGTAAAACTCCGCCTCAAAGGATTACAGCTCATTCTACTAGGTCAGTTTCTACTTCCTGGGCGTTTAGGAATGATGCTTCGGTTGATCAGATTTGCAAAGCAGCAACTTGGTCTTCTTTGCATACTTTTACTAAATTCTACCATTTTGATGTGTTTTCTTCTTCTGAAGCTGTTTTTGGTAGAAAAGTACTTCAGGCAGCTGTTTCAGTTTGAATCTTCTGCTTATAATTTCAGTTTTTTCATTTAATCTTTATTTTGGGTGTGGATTATTTTTCAGCGGAATTGGTTGTCTTTATTTTATCCCTCCCTCTCTAGTGACTCTTGCGTGGAAAGATCCACATCTTGGGTAGTCATTATCCCATACGTCACTAGCTCATGGACTCTTGCTAATTACATGAAAGAAAACATAATTTATGTAAGAACTTACCTGATAAATTCATTTCTTTCATATTAGCAAGAGTCCATGAGGCCCACCCTTTTTTGTGGTGGTTATGATTTTTTTGTATAAAGCACAATTATTCCAATTCCTTATTTTTTATGCTTTCGCACTTTTTTCTTATCACCCCACTTCTTGGCTATTCGTTAAACTGATTTGTGGGTGTGGTGAGGGGTGTATTTATAGGCATTTTGAGGTTTGGGAAACTTTGCCCCTCCTGGTAGGAATGTATATCCCATACGTCACTAGCTCATGGACTCTTGCTAATATGAAAGAAATGAATTTATCAGGTAAGTTCTTACATAAATTATGTTTTTCCGGGAGGGTGTGGCTCCTCCTCTCCTTGGCCAGATGGTGAGTCCCTAGAGTCCTCATCTGAGAGGTCTCTCTCCATTAGGAATTTACTATGAAAGTGATCCGCCACAGTTCTTTTTGGACCTTCGTTATGTTTATTGTTTGTTTTCTTCCTATTTGAGTGAGACATATTTTATGTTTCACTTGTACTGTGTAGATAGATAAATGGCGAAATACTTCGTTAATAAGTTGTAGTCCTTTGCAGTAACTAATTGTACACTGCTCTTCGAGGAGATCACTCTTTCAGGACAAACATGTAATAAGGGAAAAGGGGGTATGTCCCACTGCCAATCCTGACAACTGAATCCTCAGCAGGCTATCTATGTGATAGAAATATACAAGGTATAGTTGTATTGGTCTGATCTGGATAAATTCACAGGAATAAGTGTATTAGATACAATCTGTGCTAATTTTCATCAGAATCTGAGTTCCAGTTGTAGAATTAAGGGTGTGTGATTTTAAATAAATCTCCCTTCACTGTGAGTCTAGTATCCAATGTATATTGATGTGACAGTTGTGTCTGTTGGAAAAGGTAGTTGTGCCTTAAAATACTTATATTTCAAGCAATTTGTATGTTCAGCATATCCACATATTAATCTAAAATCCTGGTTAGTTTATAACAGAGGCATATGGATTGGTATTTGTATTCTGTAATCCATGCAACCAAGAACACTTCTTAAACTGCAGCACCAGCTATGTGTGTAAAGGCAAATTTCTCATAGATATATTTAGACACCAATAATCATCAGATTCACAAATTTAGTTCTTTATTGTGGTATGTCTCATAGAAGGAGAAACCTCTCTTGTCCCCAACTCAGGGCTAGGGGAATTGCAAAGTGTTTATTAGTGTAGAAAATATGGTGATTTCTCAAATCCAGTTAACCTCTTTCATAAGGTATGCAGAGCATGCTAGATTCATATACTGCAGCCAAAAAAGGGTTAAATATAGAGTCCCCAGAATATATTTTCCGGTATAATAAGGAGGTGTTTGATTAAACTGAGCAGTTCATAAAAGCTTGGGTTAACTTGCAGACAATGACTTATCTTTAAATAGCGTGTGTTACTCCCTTTTTGTTTTTTTTTTGTTTTTTGACAGCAGTTCCCTCAATATGGTATCCGGATTTCAAATCATATGCAGTTTGATTGATAAAGTTAAATTCTTACCCTGTTTGATGGCTGTAAGTTGTAGGGCAGCTGTAGTTCACCTCACTCAGGATTGCGAGATATCACAAGAAGCCAGGCCGCAAGATGGCGAGTTCGCGCCAAAAGGAACCAGCACTGAACTCCGCCAAAGGCCCACTAGTGTTCCGTCCGGAATCAAACTGGCAGCTTAGGTACGATACCTCAGGGAAGTGAAGACCGGATCCAAGGGGTGATTATACTTTAAGGTTCTGGGTCAACTCTGTTTCTTCCGTATCCTCCTTACAGTCCTGCTAGCGGTAGTAGCCTGCTGCTCCGGAGCGGAGCCCCGACCCCCCCGGGCAGCAGTGATATTCAGCCAAGAGGGCAGTTGGCGGTCTGACCGTAGTCCAACCGCTGGTGACAGGTATCTAGCCAGGTCCAGTGCAGGGTGTTATAGGGTATTTCTCTCCGGTCCGGTTGGTGTCTGTTAAGAGCGCCTGCAACACACTAAGTTCACTTTGCAAATATGTGGAAGTCACACAGAAACTCCCTGCAAGTGTTCCAAAAGTATTGGCTATGAATAAAAGCCACTAAATAGTTAGTAGAAACTGTTTATTTATATCTAGTATATAAAAATAAGAGAGAGCTCTTTTCAAGCACGTCTCTCCAGAATGACGGTTAACTCCGCCCCCCCCCCGAAAATCTTTCTTTTTTTGCATAGAGATGTTCAGGTGATATTTTCTAGTCAGCTTTTTACAGCTATACTGCATCACTTTCAAGTGTTTAAACATTTGGGTATTATGGCCCTTTAAACTTGCATTCAATAATAAATGTTTACATACCACTCAAAATGGCTTCTATGCAACCAGACACCTAATCTCTTAGATGCTCTAGAACAACCTGAACCTTGTTTACAAAAGAGGCGGTTTTTATAACGTTCTGTAATCTGATGTAGACATCATATCTCTTTAAAACAAACATTTTGTACATAGCCTTGAAAGTCTGTTTTACAAGTTTTACATACGTATTTATATTCTTGCAATGAGCATCCATTTTAGAACTTACAAATTCAAGGTTGAATAAATCTCCATTTTAGTTGTTAGTAAATTAGTCAATTAGTTTGTTTCAATCCCACTGAATAGTTCTAAATCTTATATATTGCAGAAGAATTTTGTTTAAACATACTGTATATTGAATATTGTTATACAGTTATACATTTTATGTATTGCAGAAGTATTTTATCGAAACATATATTGAATATTGTTATAAAGTTATACATCTTATATATTGTAGAATAACTTTATTTAAACATATATATTACAATATTGCAGGATAAGCTTATGAAAGATTTAACAGATCCTTTATTTACAGGGTTATTTATTTATATAGTAAGGTTAAACTCCTTCATGTATAGGAGCTGTATATGAAAGATTAAAAAGATATCTTAATTTATAGTAAGTTATAAGTGTCTTTCTGAAAGAATGTATTTCTTACTGTTGGTATAGTTTTTAATCAAACATGTTACAGCAATATGCAAACTAGCACAGTCTTAGCTAAAACATTTACATAGCAGCTTTTATTCAGACAAGCATACTATGAACAAACGTTTTTGCAAAGTTAAGCACTGTGTTAGCTAAAATTACATGTACAAGTGTGGCAAAGGGTTAATCAAATCCTGCTACATCAGTTTACACTTCCTGGGCTTTCAAAAAATGCACCATGATCATCCATATATTCCTTTTCTAAATTTACCACTTTTAGCTTCTTTTGAAGCAGCTGTTGATAGGAAAGTCCTCCAGGCAGTACTATCTGGTATTTAGGTGCCTACCTTTTTTCAATTTATTTTTTCCTTCCCTCCCAAATTACTTGTGGACTGCAAATTACTTGTGGACTGCAAAGCTTGTGTATTAGTTCCCAGGAGTAATGGTTTTTGGACTCGCACCACCTTATGAAAGAAAACAAAATGTATGCTTACCTCATAAATTAATTTCTTTCATGATGGCGAGAGAGAAAATTTATGTAAGATTTTTTTCTGAAATCAGTTCTAGTTTGCAATTCTCTTCTCCCTGCTTAGTCCTTTCCTACCGTTCTATATCTCCTTGCTTGGCTATACGTAAGACTAGCATACCACAGGGGTGGGAGGGATTGAGTACTTTTAGAGTTTGGGAAATCTTTGCCTCCTAGTGGCCAGGAGATGAACCCTCAGGAATAATGGCTCGTGGACTCTAACCACCAAGAACGAAATTAATCTGCTTAGCATACATTTCGTTTTTTGGGTTTCATATCCCTTTTAATTTGTTTATATAAATAAAGCAATAAATTTATTGTTTGCAACACCTATATTTTTTATTTCTCCTGTTAAGTGTAGTCAGTCCACGGGTCATCCATTACTTATGGGATATTAACTCCTCCCCAACAGGAAGTGCAAGAGGATCACCCAAGCAGAGCTGCTATATAGCTCCTCCCCTCTACGTCATACCCAGTCATTCTCTTGCACCCAACTAATGTGAGAGGACTGTGGTTATTAAACTTAGTTTTTATTTCTTCAATCAAAAGTTTGTTATTTTAAACGGCACCGGAGTGTGTTGTTTTTTCTCAGGCAGCATTTGAAGAAGAATCTACCTAAGTTTTGTGTATGATCTTAGCGGACGTAACTAAGATCCATTTGCTGTTCTCGGCCTTTCTGAGGAGTGAGGTAACTTCAGAACAGGGGACAGCGGGCAGGTTCACCTGCAAAGAGGTATGTTGCAGTATATTATTTTCTAAGGAATGGAATTGACTGAGAAAATACTGCTAATACCGATATAATGTAAGTACAGCCTTAAATGCAGTAGTAGCAACTGGTATCAGGCTGATATGTATGTATGTTTACACTTAAGTATTTCTCGGGAATGGCACTTCACTGGGAAAATACTGTATGCATATAACTTTTAGCCTAACTTGCAGTGTGAGCGACTAGCAACAGGCTTTTTAATGACATTTCATAAATTAGATTTTAAACGTTTGCTTGCACGTTAAATAGTTTAATTATCTGAGGTACTTTGTGAAAAATTGTTTTGGGCGTTATTTTCCACATGGCTGTCGTTTGTTTTGAATTAAAACAGTTTACTGAGCTTCCCTCACTGTGGTATTGTAAGTGGGAGGGGCCTATTTTGGCGCTTTTACTACGCATTAGAAATTCAGTCACAATCTGCCTTCTTCTCCCTGCATGATCCAGGACGTCTCTACAGAGCTCAGGGGTCTTCAAAACTAGTTTTGAGGGAGGTAATCACTCACAGCAGACCTGTGAGACTGTGCTTTGACTGTGATAAAAACGCTTATATTTTCAATTGTTATCCGTTTTTCTGATATTAAGGGTTAATCATCCATTGCTAATGAGTGCAATCCTTTGCTAAATTTATGCATTTACTGTGAAAATTTGGTTTCTATAACTAATCCGGTTCATTGTTATTCAACTGTGACAGTTTTTTGTGTGCTTCTTAAAGGCACAGTAACGTTTTTTATATTGCTTGCAAATTTATTTGAAAAGTATTTTCCAAGCTTGCTAGTCTAATTGCTAGTTTGTTTTAACATGTCTGACACAGAGGAATCTCTTTGTGCAATATGTTCAAAAGCCAATGTGGAGCCCAATAGAAATTTGTGTACTAATTGCATTGATGCTACTTTAAATAAAAGTCAATCTGTACATTTTAAGAAAATTTCACCAGACAACGAGGGGAAAGTTATGCCGACTAACTCTCCTCACGTGTCAGTACCTGCATCTCCCGCTCAGGAGGTGCGTGATATTGCGACGCCAAGTACATCAGGGCGGCCATTACAAATCACTTTACAAGACATGGCTAATGTTATGACTGAAGTTTTATCTAAATTACCAGAACTTAGAGGTAAACGTGACCACTCTGGGGTGAGAACAGAGTACGCTGATAATGTTAGAGCCATGTCTGATACTGCGTCACAAGTGGCAGAACATGAAGACGTAGAGCTTCATTCTGTGGGTGACGGATCTGATCCAAATAGACTGGACTCAGACATTTCAAATTTTAAATTTAAGCTTGAAAACCTCCGTGTATTATTAGGGGAGGTATTAGCGGCTCTCAATGATTGTAACACGGTTGCAATCCCAGAGAAATTATGTAGGCTGGATAGATACAATGCGGTACCGGCGTGTACTGACGTCTTTCCTATACCTAAGAGACTTACAGAAATTATTACTAAGGAGTGGGATAGGCCAGGTGTGCCCTTTTCCCCCCCTCCTATATTTAGAAAAATGTTTCCAATAGACGCCACCACACGGGACTTATGGCAGACGGTCCCTAAGGTGGAAGGAGCAGTTTCTACTCTGGCTAAGCGTACCACTATCCCGGTGGAGGATAGCTTTCCCTTTTCAGACCCAATGGACAAAAAATTAGAGGGTTACCTTAAGAAAATGTTTACTCAACAAGGTTTTATATTACAACCTCTCGCATGCATTGCGCCTGTCACGGCTGCGGCGGCATTTTGGTTTGAGTCTCTAGAGGAGACCATTAGCTCAGTTCCATTGGATGAAATCATAGACAAGCTTAGAGTCCTTAAGCTAGCTAATTCATTTATTTCTGATGCCGTAGTACATTTAACTAAGCTTACGGCTAAGAATTCCGGATTCGCCATCCAGGCGCGCAGAGCGCTGTGGCTAAAATCCTGGTCAGCCGATGTGACTTCTAAATCTAAATTGCTTAACATACCTTTCAAAGGGCAGACATTATTTGGGCCCGGTTTGAAAGAAATTATCGCTGACATTACTGGAGGTAAGGGACATGCCCTGCCTCAAGACAGAGCCAAACCAAGGGCTAGACAGTCTAATTTTCGTGCCTTTCGTAACTTCAAGGCAGGAGCAGCATCAACTTCCTCCGCTACAAAACAGGAAGGAACTGTTGCTCGTTACAGACAGGGCTGGAAACCTAACCAGACCTGGAACAAGGGCAAGCAGGCCAGAAAACCTGCTACCGCCCCTAAGACAGCATGAAGTGAGGGCCCCCGATCCGGCAACGGATCTAGTAGGGGGCAGACTTTCTCTCTTCGCCCAGGCTTGGGCAAGAGATGTCCAGGATCCCTGGGCGTTAGAGATCATATCCCAGGGATATCTTCTGGACTTCAAAGCTTCTCCTCCCAAAGGGAGATTTCATCTTTCAAGGTTGTCAACAAACCAGACAAAGAAAGAGGCGTTTCTACGCTTTGTTCAAGATCTTTTGTTAATGGGAGTGATCCACCCGGTTCCGCGGTCGGAACACGGACAAGGGTTTTACTCAAATCTGTTTGTGGTTCCCAAGAAAGAGGGAACCTTCAGACCAATCTTGGATTTAAAGATCCTAAACAAATTCCTAAGAGTTCCATCGTTCAAAATGGAAACTATTCGGACAATCTTACCCATGATCCAAAAGGGTCAGTACATGACCACAGTGGATCTAAAGGATGCGTACCTTCACATACCGATTCACAGGGATCATTACCGGTACCTAAGGTTTGCCTTCCTAGACAGGCATTATCAGTTTGTAGCTCTTCCCTTCGGGTTAGCTACGGCTCCAAGAATCTTTACAAAGGTCCTGGGCTCTCTTCTGGCGGTACTAAGACCTCGAGGAATAGCGGTAGCTCCGTACCTAGACGACATTCTGATACAGGCGTCAAATTTCCAAACTGCCAAGTCTCATACAGAGTTAGTTCTGGCATTTCTAAGGTCGCATGGGTGGAAGGTGAACGTAGAAAAGAGTTCTCTATTGCCACTCACAAGAGTTCCCTTCTTGGGGACTCTTATAGATTCTGTAGAAATGAAAATTTACCTGACAGAGGACAGGTTAACAAAACTTCTAAATGCTTGCCGTGTCCTTCATTCCATTCAACACCCGTCAGTGGCTCAATGCATGGAGGTAATCGGCTTAATGGTAGCGGCAATGGACATAGTACCTTTTGCACGCCTGCATCTCAGACCGCTGCAATTGTGCATGCTAAGTCAGTGGAATGGGGATTACTCAGATTTGTCCCCTATGCTCAATCTGGATCAAGAGACCAGAGATTCTCTTCTATGGTGGCTTTCTCGGTCACACCTGTCCAGGGGGATGCCCTTCAGCAGGCCAGACTGGACAATTGTAACAACAGACGCAAGCCTACTAGGTTGGGGCGCTGTCTGGAATTCCCTGAAGGCTCAGGGATCATGGACTCAGGAGGAGAGTCTCCTTCCAATAAACATTCTGGAATTGAGAGCAGTTCTCAATGCCCTTCTGGCTTGGCCTCAGTTAGCAACTCTGAGGTTCATCAGGTTTCAGTCGGACAACATCACGACTGTGGCTTACATCAACCATCAGGGAGGGACAAGGAGTTCCCTAGCGATGATGGAAGTATCAAAGATAATTCGCTGGGCAGAGTCTCACTCTTGCCACCTGTCAGCGATCCACATCCCAGGCGTGGAGAACTGGGAGGCGGATTTCCTAAGTCGCCAGACTTTTCATCCGGGGGAGTGGGAACTTCATCCGGAGGTCTTTGCCCAAATACTTCGACGTTGGGGCAAACCAGATATGGATCTCATGGCGTCTCGCCAGAACGCCAAGCTTCCTTGTTACGGGTCCAGGTCCAGGGACCCGGGAGCGGTCCTGATAGATGCCTTGACAGCACCTTGGACCTTCAGGATGGCTTATGTGTTTCCACCCTTCCCGATGCTTCCTCGTTTGATTGCCAGGATCAAACAGGAGAAAGCATCAGTGATTCTAATAGCGCCTGCGTGGCCACGCAGGACCTGGTATGCAGATCTAGTGGACATGTCATCCTGTCCACCTTGGTCTCTGCCTCTGAGACAGGACCTTCTAATTCAGGGTCCTTTCAAGCATCAAAATCTAATTTCTCTGAAGCTGACTGCATGGAGATTGAACGCTTGATTTTATCAAAGCGTGGATTTTCGGAGTCAGTAATTGACACCTTAATAAAGGCTAGGAAACCTGTTACCAGGAAAATTTACCATAAAATATGGCGTAAATATTTACACTGGTGCGAATCCAAGAGTTACTCATTGAGTAAGGTTAGGATTCCTAGGATATTGTCTTTTCTACAAGAAGGTTTAGAAAAGGGTTTATCTGCAAGTTCTTTAAAGGGACAGATCTCAGCTCTGTCCATCCTTTTACTCAAACGTCTGTCAGAAGTTCCAGACGTTCAGGCTTTTTGTTAGGCTTTGGCCAGGATTAAACCTGTGTTTAAGTCTGTTGCTCCACCGTGGAGCTTAAACTTAGTTCTTAACGTTTTACAGGGTGTTCCGTTTGAACCCCTTCATTCCATTGATATCAAGCTGTTATCTTGGAAAGTTCTGTTTCTAATGGCTATTTCCTCGGCTCGTAGAGTCTCTGAGTTATCGGCTTTACATTGTGATTCTCCTTATCTGATTTTTCATTCAGACAAGGTAGTTCTGCGTACTAAACCTGGGTTTTTACCTAAGGTAGTCACTAACAAGAATATCAATCAAGAGATTGTTGTTCCATCATTGTGCCCTAACCCTTCTTCAAAGAAGGAACGACTTCTACACAATCTAGACGTAGTCCGTGCCTTGAAATTTTATTTACAGGCAACTAAAGATTTTCGCCAAACATCTTCCCTGTTTGTAGTTTATTCTGGTCAGAGGAGAGGTCAAAAAGCATCTGCTACCTCTCTCTCTTTTTGGCTTCGTAGCATAATACGTTTAGCCTATGAGACTGCTGGACAGCAGCCTCCTGAAAGAATTACAGCTCATTCTACGAGAGCTGTGGCTTCCACGTGGGCCTTTAAGAATGAGGCCTCTGTTGAACAGATTTGCAAGGCTGCAACTTGGTCTTCTCTTCATACTTTTTCCAAATTTTACAAATTTGACACTTTTGCTTCTTCTGAGGCTGTTTTTGGGAGAAAGGTTCTTCAGGCAGTGGTTCCTTCTGTGTAAAGATCCTGCCTTTCCCTCCCGTCATCCGTGTACTTCTAGCTTTGGTATTGGTATCCCATAAGTAATGGATGACCCGTGGACTGACTACACTTAACAGGAGAAAACATAATTTATGCTTACCTGATAAATTCCTTTCTCCTGTAGTGTAGTCAGTCCACGGCCCGCCCTGTTTTTTATGGCAGGTCTTAAATTTAAATTAAATTCCAGTCACCACTGCACCCTATAGTTTCTCCTTTCTCGTTTGGTTTCGGTCGAATGACTGGGTATGACGTAGAGGGGAGGAGCTATATAGCAGCTCTGCTTGGGTGATCCTCTTGCACTTCCTGTTGGGGAGGAGTTAATATCCCATAAGTAATGGATGACCCGTGGACTGACTACACTACAGGAGAAAGGAATTTATCAGGTAAGCATAAATTATGTTTTTGCTAAACTGATCTTTACTCCTCCAAGTGGTAGCTTTTCATGCTTTTATTTGTAGTTCTTATACGTAATGTTGCTATACTACAATAGTGTGAATATATTTTGCTAACCTTCATAATCGATTTTTTCCACAGGAGAATATCTGCTTTAATATGGGAAGTTCGTTATATTGAACACAATGCTAGGACATTTAATGAACCTGACAGTCCAATTGTCAAAGCTGCAAAAATTGTGACCGATGTGGTGTTGCGCTTTATTGGGTAAATATGTATATATAATTGTATTTAATTTATTTTTACTTTAACACTTGAATGTTTGCAACACCTGAAATAACTTTTTTTCCCCTCACTTTGTTTCTTAGGGACAATAATTGTACTGATATATTGGAACTTTATAACCAGGTTAAGGCAGAAGACATCAGTAATACAGAGGGAGAGGAGGAGGTATAATCCTTATGCAGTCACTTCATTACAAGACCAACGTAACATTTCTTTTTCAGAAACTTTCACTGTATTCTCTTTCTAGAAATGTCAAAAAAATAAAACTGGCTATTTTTTCTCTTCAGAATAATGCATCTATTGATATGGAGTCTGATGTACCTGGGACATCCTCTAGACAAGCTGTAAGTGACTTTCTCAGTGATTAGATCTTAATATTTTAGAAACATAATATTTCAAGTATAGTTTTTTTTTTCTTTTTTCTATAACTAACTGGTCTATTACAACGTTGTCCTTCGCTTACAGTGGATATTTTTTTCCATTACTACTTTCATAATAGCAACAAATGTGTACATAGTGTGTTATATAGTCGGCAAAAATGAAGGGTATGCTATACATGTGTGTGTCTAACAAGATGCATGTTTTTGTTTCTATTAGTAGTGGTTCTAAAATGTGCCCCTGGTCCATGCAGTGAATAAACAAAATCTTAAATTGGCACCTCATGAAAATGTTGCACACTTGTATGAAAAAAACATTCATATAGTAATTTGTATAATTAAAAACCTTGTTTTATTCATTTTATTTTCTTGCTCCTGGTTGTGGTTTTATAACATAACCAAGTTAGAAAATATTCAAATATAAAAATTTTGCATTGCAAGAATGTGCCTTTTGATGGGCCATTATAGCGGAAACATTTCATAATTTTTTAGAGCATGGACTCTTAAAGGGATAGTCTACCTCAGAACTTGTATTGTTTAAAAAGATAGATAATCCCTTTTTACCCATTCACCATTTTTCATAACCAAAACGGCTATGTTAGTATGCTTTTTCTCCTGTTAAGTGTGGTCAGTCCACGGGTCATCATTACTTCTGGGATATTAACTCCTCCCCAACAGGAAGTGCAAGAGGATTCACCCAGCAGAGCTGCCATATAGCTCCTCCCCTCTACGTCACACCCAGTCATTCTCTTGCACCCAACTAATAGATAGGATGTGTGAGAGGACTGTGGTGATTATACTTAGTTTTATACCTTCAATCAAAAGTTTGTTATTTTATAACAGCACCGGAGTGTGTTGTTCCTTCTCTGGTAGAATTTGAAGAAGAATCTACCTGAGTTTTTTGTATGATTTTAGCCGGCGTAGTTAAGATCATATTGCTGTTCTCGGCCATCTGAGGAGTGAGGTAAACTTCAGATCAGGGGACAGCGGGCAGGTTAATCTGCAAAGAGGTATGTAGCAGCATATTATTTTCTGACAATGGAATTGACTGAGAAAATTCTGCCATACCGATATAATGTAAGCTCAGCCTTAAATGCAGTAGTAGCAACTGGTATCAGGCTGTCATGTATGTATATTTACACTTCAGTATTCTGGGGAATGGCACTTCACTGGGATAATACTGTATGCATAAGTCTTTAGCCTAATTTGCAGTGACTAGCAACAGGCTTTCTAATGACATTTCATTTATTTGATGTTAAACATTTTTGCTGGCATGTTAAATCGTTTAATTTTCTGAGGTACTGGGTGAAAAAATGTTTTGGGCACTGTTTTTTTCCACTTGGCAGTCGTTTTATTTAATTTAAGACAGTTTACTGATCTCCCTCACTGTTGTGTGTGAGGGGGAGGGGCCTATTTTGGCGCTTTTGCTACGCATCAAAAAATTCAGTCAGAAGTCTCTTGTCTTCCCTGCATGATCCGGTTCGTCTCTACAGAGCTCAGGGGTCTTCAAAACTTATTTTGAGGGAGGTAATCACTCACAGCAGAGCTGTGAGATTGTAACGGACTGTGATAAAAAACGTTTATTTCTGTACTTTTTTTTCTGCTATTCAGGGTTAGTTATCCATTACTAATGGGGGCAATCCTTTGCTAAAATTGTGTTTTTACCGGAAAGAATTTGATGTTATAGTTTCTCAGTTTATTATTTCTCAAACTGTCAACTTTTTTCTGTGCTTCTTAAAGGCACAGTACGTTTTCATATTATTTGTAAATTGCTTTGAAAAGTATTTCCAAGTTGCTAGTTTATTTGCTAGTGTGTTAAACATGTCTGATTCAGAGGAATATCTCTGTGCTATATGTGCTAAAGCCAAAGTGGAGCCCAATAGAAATTTATGTACTAATTGCATTGATGCTACTTTAAATAAAAGTCAATCTGTACAAATTGAACATATTTCACCAAACAACGAGGGGAGAGTTATGCCGACTAACTCGCCTCACGTGTCAGTACCTGCATCTCCCGCTCGGGAGGTGCGTGATATTGTAGCGCCGAGTACATCAGGGCGGCCATTACAAATCACATTACAGGATATGGCTAATGTTATGACTGAAGTTTTGGCTAAATTACCAGAACTAAGAGGTAAGCGTGATCACTCTGGGGTGAGAACAGAGTGCGCTGTTGATAATAGGGCCATGTCTGATACTGCGTCACAGTATGCTGAACATGAGGACGGAGAGCTTCAATCTGCAGGTGACGGTTCTGATCCCAATAGAATGGATTCAGACATTTCTAATTTTAAGTTTAAACTCGAAAACCTCCGTGTACTGTTAGGGGAGGTATTAGCAGCTCTGAATGATTGTAACACCGTTGCAATCCCAGAGAAATTATGTAGGCTGGATAGATACTATGCGGTACCGGCGAGTACTGATGTATTTCCTATACCTAAGAGGCTTACAGAGATAATTACTAAGGAGTGGGATAGGCCCGGTGTACCCTTTCCCCCCCCCTCCTGTGTTTAGAAAAATGTTTCCAATAGACGCCACCACACGGGACTTATGGCAGACGGTCCCTAAGGTGGAGGGAGCGGTTTCTTCTCTGGCCTAAGCGTACCACTATCCCGGTGGAGGATAGCTGTGCCTTTTCAGATCCAATGGATAAAAAATTAGAGGGTTACCTTAAGAAAATGTTTGTTCAACAAGGTTTTATATTGCAACCCCTTGCATGTATTGCGTCTGTCACGGCCGCGGCCGCTTTTTGGTCCGAGTCCCTGGAAGAGACTCTTGACTCAATAACTATAGATGAGATTTCAAACAAGCTTAAGACACTTAAGCTAGCTAATTCATTTATTTTGGATGCCGTAGTACATTTAACTAAACTTACGGCTAAGAATTCCGGATTCGCCATTCAGGCACGCAGAGCACTGTGGCTAAAATCCTGGTCAGCTGACGTTACTTCTAAATCTAAATTACTTAACATACCTTTCAAAGGGCAGACCTTATTCGGGCCCGGGTTGAAAGAAATTATCGCTGACATTACAGGAGGTAAAGGCCATGCCCTGCCTCAAGACAGAGCCAAACCTAAGGCTAGACAGTCTAATTTTCGTTCCTTTTGTAATTTCAAAGCAGGAGCAGCATCAACTTCCTCTGCACCAAAACAGGAAGGAGCTGTTGCTCGCTACAGACAAGGCTGGAGACCTAATCAGTCCTGGAACAAGGGCAAGCAGGCCAGGAAACCTGCTGCTGCCCCTAAGACAGCATGAATTGAGGGCCCCCGATCCGGGAACGGATCTAGTGGGGGGCAGACTTTCTCTCTTCGCCCAGGCTTGGGCAAGAGATGTCCAGGATCCCTGGGCGTTAGAGATCATATCTCAGGGATATCTTCTGGACTTCAAATCCTCTCCCCCAAAAGGGAGATTTCATCTGTCAAGGTTGTCAACAAACCAAATAAAGAAAGAGGCGTTTCTACGCTGTGTACAAGATCTTTTACTAATGGGAGTGATCCATCCGGTTCCACGGTCGGAACACGGACAAGGGTTTTACTCAAATCTGTTTGTGGTTCCCAAAAAAGAGGGAACTTTCAGGCCAATCTTGGATTTAAAGATCCTAAACAAATTCCTAAGAGTTCCATCGTTCAAAATGGAAACTATTCAGACAATTCTACCCATGATCCAAAAGGGTCAGTACATGACCACAGTGGATTTAAAGGATGCTTACCTTCACATACCGATTCACAAGGATCATTACCGGTATCTAAGGTTTGCCTTCCTAGACAGGCATTACCAGTTTGTAGCTCTTCCATTCGGATTAGCTACGGCTCCAAGAATCTTCACAAAGGTTCTGGGTGCTCTTCTGGCGGTACTAAGACCGCGAAGAATTTCGGTAGCTCCGTACCTAGACGACATTCTGATACAAGCTTCAAGCTTTAAGCTTTCAAACTGCCAAGTCTCATACAGAGTTAGTACTGGCATTTCTAAGGTCGCATGGATGGAAGGTGAACGAAAAGAAGAGTTCTCTCTTTCCACTCACAAGAGTTCCCTTCTTGGGGACTCTTATAGATTCTGTAGAAATGAAGATCTACCTGACAGAAGACAGGTTAACAAAGCTTCAAAATGCATGCCGTGTCCTTCATTCCATTCAACACCCGTCAGTGGCTCAATGCATGGAGGTAATCGGCTTGATGGTAGTGGCAATGGACATAGTACCCTTTGCACGCCTACATCTCAGACCGCTGCAATTGTGCATGCTAAGTCAGTGGAATGGGGATTACTCAGACTTGTCCCCCACTCTGAATCTGGATCAAGAGACCAGAAATTCTCTTCTATGGTGGCTTTCTCGGCCACATCTGTCCAGGGGGATGCCATTCAGCAGGCCAGATTGGACAATTGTAACAACAGACGCCAGCCTACTAGGTTGGGGCGCTGTCTGGAATTCTCTGAAGGCTCAGGGACAATGGAATCAGGAGGAGAGTCTCCTGCCAATAAACATTCTGGAATTGAGAGCAGTTCTCAATGCCCTTCTGGCTTGGCCCCAGTTAACAACTCGGGGGTTCATCAGGTTTCAGTTGGACAACATCACGACTGTAGCTTACATCAACCATCAGGGAGGGACAAGAAGCTCCCTAGCAATGATGGAAGTATCAAAGATAATTCGCTGGGCAGAGTCTCACTCTTGCCACCTGTCAGCAATCCACATCCCGGGAGTGGAGAACTGGGAGGCGGATTTCCTAAGTCGTCAGACTTTTCATCCGGGGGAGTGGGAACTTCATCCGGAAGTCTTTGCCCAAATTCTTCGACGTTGGGGCAAACCAGAGATAGATCTCATGGCGTCTCGACAGAACGCCAAGCTTCCTTGTTACGGGTCCAGATCCAGGGATCCGGGAGCGGTTCTGATAGATGCTTTGACAGCACCTTGGACCTTCGGGATGGCTTATGTGTTTCCACCCTTCCCGATGCTTCCTCGATTGGTTGCCAGAATCAAACAGGAGAGAGCATCGGTGATTCTAATAGCGCCTGCGTGACCACGCAGGACTTGGTATGCAGATCTAGTGGACATGTCATCCTGTCCACCTTGGTCTCTGCCTCTGAGACAGGACCTTCTGATTCAGGGTCCCTTCAAACATCAAAATCTAATTTCTCTGAAGCTGACTGCTTGGAAATTGAACGCTTGATTTTATCAAAACGTGGTTTTTCTGAGTCAGTAATTGATACCTTAATACAGGCTAGGAAGCCTGTTACCAGAAAGATTTACCATAAAATATGGCGTAAATACTTATATTGGTGCGAATCCAAGAGTTACTCATGGAGTAAGGTTAGGATTCCTAGGATATTGTCTTTTCTACAAGAAGGTTTAGAAAAGGGTTTATCCGCTAGTTCCTTAAAGGGACAGATTTCAGCTCTGTCCATTCTTTTACACAAACGTCTGTCAGAGGTTCCGGACGTTCAAGCTTTTTGTCAGGCTTTAGCTAGGATCAAGCCTGTGTTTAAAACTGTTGCTCCACCATGGAGTTTGAACTTAGTTCTTAATGTTTTACAGGGTGTTCCGTTTGAACCCCTTCATTCCATTGATATCAAGCTGTTATCTTGGAAAGTTCTGTTTTTAATGGCTATTTCCTCGGCTCGAAGAGTCTCTGAGTTATCTGCCTTACATTGTGATTCTCCTTATCTGATTTTTCATTCAGACAAGGTAGTTCTGCGTACTAAACCTGGGTTCTTACCTAAGGTGGTCACTAACAGGAATATCAATCAAGAGATTGTGGTTCCATCTTTGTGTCCTAATCCTTCTTCGAAGAAGGAACGTCTTCTACACAATCTAGATGTAGTCCGTGCCCTGAAATTTTATCTACAGGCAACGAAGGATTTTCGACAAACGTCTTCCCTGTTTGTCGTTTATTCTGGTCAGAGGAGAGGTCAAAAAGCTTCGGCTACCTCTCTCTCTTTTTGGCTTCGTAGCATAATACGTTTAGCCTATGAGACTGCTGGACAGCAGCCTCCTGAAAGAATTACAGCTCATTCTACTAGAGCTGTGGCTTCCACTTGGGCCTTTAAGAATTATGGCAGCTCTGCTGGGTGAATCCTCTTGCACTTCCTGTTGGGGAGGAGTTAATATCCCAGAAGTAATGATGACCCGTGGACTGACCACACTACAGGAGAAAGGAATTTATCAGGTAAGCATAAATTTTGTTTTTTTCATGTAACTGGCAAGAGTCCATGAGCTAGTGATGTATGGGATATACAATCCTACCAGGAGGGGCAAAGTTTCCTAAACCTCAAAATGCCTATAAATACACTCCTCACCACACCCACAATTCAGTTTTACAAACTTTGCCTCCTATGGAGGTGGTGAAGTAAGTTTGTGCTAAGATTTCTACGTTGACATGTGCTTCTCAGCATTTTGAAGCCCGATTCCTCTGAGTACAGTGAATGTCAGAGGGACGTGAAGAGAGTATCACCTATTGAATGCAATGATTTTCCTAACGGGGGTCTATTTCATAGGTTCTCTGTTATCGGTCGTAGAGATTCATCTCCTACCTCCCTTTTCAGATCGATGATATACTTTCATATACCATTACCTCTACTGATAACTGTTTCAGTACTGGTTTGGCTATCTGCTATATGTGGATGGGTGTCTTTTGGTAAGTATGTTTTTTATTACTTAAGACACCTCAGCTATGGTTTGGCACTTTATGCATTAATATAAAGTTCTAAATATATGTATTGTACTTATATTTGCCATGAGTCAGGTTCATGTATTTCCTTTTGCAGACTGTCAGTTTCATATTTGGGGAAGATTAACATATTAAGAAATATTTTTTCTTACCTGGGGTTTATTCTTTTTTTCAAATTGACTAAATTTTTCTTGCAAATTGCTGGCAGAAGTAGGCCCGCGGGTGCGCCAAATGCTAGACTTTATTGCGTCATTCTTGGCGCAAATTTTTTTTGGCGCTAAAAGTACGTCCGTTGATGCAAGTTCGTAATTTCCGGCGTCGTAGTTGACGCCGAGTTCCTTACACAGCGTTGCGTCATTAGTGACGCGAGTGTGTCATTTCCGGATGTTGTTGGCGCCAAAATTTTTTTTATGTTGCGTGTCATACTTGCCGCCAGATTTTTTTCATTATTTTATTACCCCATTGCTATTTGCCTCTTGCCTTTTTCTATGTCAGAGGGCTATGCTATTGCATTTTTTGCTATTCCTGAAACTGTCATATAAGGAAATTGACAATTTTGCTTTATATGTTGTTTTTTTATTTTACATTTTGCAAGATGTCTCAATCTGATCCTGCCTCAGAAGTATCTGTTGGAACTTTGCTGCCTGATGTCGGTTGTACTAAAGCTAAGTGCATTATATTTCCGAATGTCATTTGTATTGGTTATCATGATAAACTTTTACATGCAGATATTGTGTCCATCAGTAAATAGTACATTACTTGTTGATGTTCCTTCAACTTTTAATGTACATGTTATACCTATGAAATTTAAAGAATTGTTACTGATTCTGTTCAGAAGGTTTTGTCTGCTATTCTGCCTTCTAATTATTATAAGGTCTTTTAAAAACTTCTCATAAGGTTGATGAAATTTCAAATGACCGACAACATAATGAATTATCCTCCTCTGATGAGGATCTATCTGATTCAGAAGATCCTTCCTCAGATATTGACACTAACAAACCTACTTATTTATTTTAAATATAGTTTTTTCGTTCTTTGTTAGAAGTGTTAATTATTTTTGGATATTGTGGAAACTAGTCTTCTTGTTATTAGAACTAGTAAATTCTGTTTTTAAACCTCCTGTGGTTACTCCAGAGTTTTTTTTCCCTATTCCTGATGCTTACTTATGGGATATTCTCCTTCCCTACAGGAAGTGGCAGAGAGAGCACCCACAGCAGAGCTGTCCATATAGCCCCTCCCTTAGCTCCACCCCCCAGTCATTCTCTCTGCCTGCTTAACTGCTAGGAAGGGCAAAGGGAGTGTGGTGACAAAAATCTTAGTTTCTCTTGTTAAGTGTATCCAGTCCACGGATCATCCATTACTTGTGGGATATTCTCCTTCCCAACAGGAAGTTGCAAGAGGATCACCCACAGCAGAGCTGCTATATAGCTCCTCCCCTCACTGCCATACCCAGTCATTCTCTTGCAACTCTCAACAAAGATGGACGTAGTAAGAGGAGAGTGGTGTATTATAGTTCGTTTTTTAACTTCAATCAAAAGTTTGTTATTTTTAAATGGTACCGGAGTGTACTGTTTCATCTCAGACAGCATTAGAAGAAGAATCTGCCTGTGATTTCTATGATCTTAGCAGAAGTAACTAAGATCCACTGCCGTTCTCACATATTCTGAGGAGTGAAGTAACTTCAGAGGGGGAATGGCGTGCAGGTTTTCCTGCAATAAGGTATGTGCAGTTAACATATTTCTAGGGATGGAATTTGCTAGAAAAATGCTGCTGATACCGGATTAATGTAAGTTAAGCCTTAAATGCAGTGATAGCGACTGGTATAAGGCTTATTAACAAAGATACATACTCTTATAAAAGTGTAATATAAAACGTTTGCTGGCATGTTAATCGTTTTTATATATGTTTGGTGACAAAACTTATTGGGGCCTAGTTTTTTTCCACATGGCTGGCTTGATTTTGGCCTAGAAACAGTTTCCTCAGGCTTTCCACTGTTGTAATATGAGTGGGAAGGGCCTATTTTAGTGCTTTTCTGTGCAGATTAAAATACTGACAGAGACATTCAGCTTCCCTCTGCATGATACAGGACATCTCTGAAGGGCTCAAAAGGCTTCAAAGTCGTGTTTGAGGAGGGTAACAACCTGTGGCAGTTGTGACTGTTTAAAAAAAAAAACAAAAAAAAAACGTTTTTGTCATTTATTATTCTGTTTTTGTTATTAAGGGGTTAATCATCCATTTGCAAGTGGGTGCAATGCTCTGCTGACTTGTTACATACACTGTAAAAATTTTGTTAGTGTAACTGCCTTTTTTCACTGTTATTTCAAATTTTGTCAAAATTTGTTTCTCTTAAAGGCACAGTAACGTTTTTTATATTGCTTGTTAACTTGCTGATTCAGAGATTTCTAATTTTAAGTTTAAGCTTGAGAACCTCCATGTATTGTTTGGGGAGGTATTAGCTGCTCTGAATGACTGTGACACAATTGCAGTGCCAGAGAAATTGTGTAGGCTGGATAAATACTATGCAGTGCCGGTGAGTACTGATGTTTTTCCAATACCTAAAAGGCTTACAGAAATTATTAGTAAGGAGTGGGATAAGCCCGGTGTGCCCTTTTCCCCACCTCCTATATTTAGAAAAATGTTTCCAATAGATGCCACTACACGGGACTTATGGCAGACTGTCCCTAAGGTGGAGGGAGCAGTTTCTACTTTAGCAAAGCGTACCACTATCCCGGTTGAGGACAGTTGTGCTTTCTCAGATCCAATGGATAAAAAATTAGAGGGTTACCTTAAGAAAATGTTTATTCAACAAGGTTTTATTTTACAGCCCCTTGCATGTATTGCGCCTGTCACTGCTGCGGCGGCATTCTGGTTTGAGGCCCTGGAAGAGGCCATCCATACAGCTCCATTGACTGAAATTGTTGACAAGCTTAGAACTCTTAAGCTAGCTAACTCATTTGTTTCTGATGCCATTGTTCATTTGACTAAACTAACGGCTAAGAATTCCGGATTCGCCATCCAGGCGCGTAGGGCGCTATGGCTCAAATCCTGGTCAGCTGATGTGACTTCAAAGTCTAAATTACTCAACATTCCTTTCAAGGGGCAGAGCTTATTCGGGCCTGGTTTGAAAGAAATTATTGCTGACATTTCTGGAGGTAAGGGTCATACCCTTCCTCAGGACAGGGCCAAATCAAAGGCCAAACAGTCTAATTTTCGTGCCTTTCGAAATTTCAAGGCAGGTGCAGCATCAACTTCCTCTTCTTGAAAACAAGAGGGAACTTTTGCTAAATCCAAGCAGGCCTGGAAACCTAACCAGTCCTGCGACAAGGGCAAGCAGGCCAGAAAGCCTGCTGCTGCCTCTAAGACAGCATGAAGGAGCGGCCCCCTATCCGACAACGGATCTAGTAGGGGGCAGACTCTCTCTCTTCGCCCAGGCGTGGGCAAGAGATGTTCAGGATCCCTGGGCGTTGGAGATCATATCTCAGGGATATCTTCTGGACTTCAAAGCTTCTCCTCCACAAGGGAGATTTCACCTTTCAAGATTATCTGCAAACCAGATAAAGAAAGAGGCATTCCTAAGCTGCGTACAAGATCTCCTTGTAATGGGAGTGATCCATCCAGTTCCGCGGACGGAACAAGGACAGGGGTTTTATTCAAATCTGTTTGTGGTTCCCAAAAAAGAGGGAACCTTCAGACCAATTTTGGATTTAAAGATCCTAAACAAATTCCTCAGAGTTCCGTCATTCAAGATGGAAACTATTCGAACCATTTTACCCATGATCCAAGAGGGTCAGTACATGACCACAGTGGACTTAAAGGATGCCTACCTTCACATTCCGATTCACAAGAATCATCATCAGCTCCTGAGGTTTGCCTTTCTAGACAGGCATTATCAATTTGTAGCTCTTCCATTCGGGTTGCCTACAGCCCCAAGAATTTTTACAAAGGTTCTGGGCTCACTTCTGGCGGTCCTAAGACCGCGAGGCATAGCGGTGGCTCCTTACCTGGACGACATCCTGATACAGGCCTCAAGCTTTCAAATTGCCAAATCTCATACAGAGATAGTTCTGGCATTCCTGAGGTCGCATGGGTGGAAAGTGAACGAAGAAAAGAGTTCTCTATCTCCTCTCACGAGGGTTTCCTTCCTAGGGACTCTAATAGATTCTGTAGAAATGACAATTTACCTGACGGAGTCCAGGTTATCAAAAATTCTAAATGCTTGCCGTGTTCTTCACTCCATTCCGCGCCCCACGGTGGCTCAGTGCATGGAAGTAATCGGCTTAATGGTAGCGGCGATGGACATAGTGCCATTCGCGCGCCTGCATCTCTTCTCTGGTGGTTATCTCGGGCCCATCTGTCCAAGGGTATGACCTTTCGCAGACCAGATTGGACAATTGTAACAACAGATGCCAGCCTTCTAGGTTGGGGTGCAGTCTGGAACTCCCTGAAGGCTCAGGGTTCATGGACTCAGGAAGAGAAACTCCTCCCAATAAATATTCTGGAGTTAAGAGCAATATTCAATGCTCTTCTGGCTTGGCCTCGGCTAGCAACACTGAGGTTCATCAGATTTCAGTCGGACAACATCACGACTGTGGCTTACATCAACCATCAAGGGGGAACCAGGAGTTCCCTAGCGATGTCAGAAGTCTCCAAGATAATTCGCTGGGCAGAGACTCACTCTTGCCACCTGTCAGCGATCCATATCCCAGGTGTAGAGAACTGGGAGGCGGATTTTCTAAGTCGTCAGACTTTTCATCCGGGGGAATGGGAATTTGCTCAATTGGTTCTCCGTTGGGGCAAACCAGAATTGGATCTCATGGCGTCTCGCCAGAACGCCAAGCTTCCTTATTACGGTTCCAGGTCCAGGGACCCAGAAGCGGCACTGATAGATGCTCTAGCAGCGCCTTGGTTCTTCAACCTGGCTTATGTGTTTCCACCGTTTCCTCTGCTCCCTTGTCTGATTGCCAAAATCAAACAGGAAAGAGCATCAGTGATATTGATAGCGCCTGCGTGGCCACGCAGGACCTGGTATGCAGACCTAGTGGACATGTCATCCTTTTTCACCATGGACTCTGCCTCTGAGACAAGACCTTCTAATACAAGGTCCTTTCAATCATCCAAATCTACTTTCTCTGAGACTGACTGCATGGAGATTGAACGCTTGATCCTATCAAAGCGTGGCTTCTCCGAGTCAGTCATTGATACCTTAATACAGGCACGAAAGCCTGTCACCAGGAAAATTTACCACAAGATATGGCGTAAATATCTTCATTGGTGTGAATCCAAGAATTACTCATGGAGTAGGGTTAGGATTCCTAGGATATTGTCCTTCCTCCAAGAGGGTTTGGACAAAGGATTATCAGCTAGTTCTTTAAAGTGACAGATTTCTGCTCTGTCTATTCTTTTACACAAGCGTCTGGCAGAAGTTCCAGACATTCAGGCATTTTGTCAGGCTTTAGTTAGAATTAAGCCTGTGATTAAACCTGATGCTCCTCCATGGAGCTTAAACTTGGTTCTTAAAGTCCTTCATTCTATTGATATCAAACTTCTTTCATGGAAAGTTCTTTTTCTGATGGCTATTTCCTCGGCTCGAAGAGTCTCGGAGTTATCTGCCTTACATTGTGATTCTCCTTATCTGATCTTCATTCAGATAAAGTTGTTCTGCATACAAAACCTGGGTTTTTACCTAAGGTGGTTTCTAACAAGAATATCAATCAAGAGATTGTTGTTCCATCATTATGTCCTAATCCTTCTTCAAAGAAGGAACGTCTTTTGCATAAACTAGACGTAGTCCGTGCCTTGAAGTTTTACTTACAGGCTACTAAAGATTTTCGCCAAACATCTAACCTGTTTGTTGTTTACTCTGGACAGAGGAGAGGTCAGAAGGCCTCGGCAACCTCTTTCTTTTTGGCTTCGGAGTATAATCCGTTTAGCCTATGAGACTGCTGGACAGCAGCCTCCTGAAAGGATTACAGCTCATTCTACTAGAGCTGTGGCTTCCACCTGGGCCTTTAAAAATGAGGCCTCTGTTGAACAGATTTGCAAGGCTGCAACTTGGTCTTCGCTTCATACTTTTTCCAAATTTTACAAATTTGATACTTTTGCTTCTTCGGAGGCTGTTTTTGGGAGAAAGGTTCTACAGGCAGTGGTTCCTTCCGTTTAAGTTCCTGCCTTGTCCCTCCCATCATCTGTGTACTTTAACTTTGGTATTGGTATCCCACAAGTAATGGATGATCCGTGGACTGGATACACTTAACAAGAGAAAACATAATTTATGCTTACCTGATAAATGTATTTCTCTTGTAGTGTATCCAGTCCACGGCCCGCCCTGTCCTTTTCAGGCAGGTCTAAATTTTAATTAAACTACAGTCACCACTGCACCCTATGGTTTCTCCTTTCTCGGCTTGTTTCGGTTGAATGACTGGATATGGCAGTGAGGGGAGGAGCTATATAGCAGCTCTGCTGTGGGTGATCCTCTTGCAACTTCCTGTTGGGAAGGAGAATATCCCACAAGTAATGGATGATCCGTGGACTGGATACACTACAAGAGAAATACATTTATCAGGTAAGCATAAATTATGTTTTTTATTTTCTCAAGCAAAAGTTTTTTATTTTAAATGGTACCGGTGTGTACTATTTACTCTCTGGCAGAAAAGGGATGAAGATTTCTGCAAGGAGGATGATGATCTTAGCATTTTGTAACTAAGATCTACTGCTGTTCTCACAAGGGCTGAAGAATACAGGAAAACTTCAGTTGGGGGAACGGTTTGCAGGCTAAACTGCATTGAGGTATGTTCAGTCTATTTTTTTCTAGACAGACTGTGTTATTTCTAGAAAAGGCTGGCAATATCCCCATGAGGGAAAGGTAAGCTGTATTCAGTAAAAGAGGAATCCAAGCTTGCATAAAGGGCTCATAGTTACTGGTGACACTGATAGGAAAAAATGTTTTGGTTTAATTACAAATAAAACGTTTTTTGAGGGACTTTTTGGCTTGTTTAAGGGTTATTAACCCACATGGCTAGTTTAAGAAACACTCTGTGGTGTTTCTTTTAGGCCCCATAACATCGAGTGAGGTGGGAGGGGCCTATTTTCAGTTGCACAGTTTATTTACCCCAGGAGCATCCAGCTACTTCTCCAGAGATTCCTGCTGTATTTGAGGGCTGTAAAGAGGTTTTTGTCCCCACAAATCGTTCCTAAAGGGCAGGTAGGCGCCACAGCAGAGCTGTGGCAAGGTGCTGAACTTTATTTTACCGGTTTTGAAGTTTTTTCAATCCGTTTTTTACATTAAGGGGTTAATTGTTTATTTGCATAGTGGTGCAAAGTTACTAAGGCTTTATGATGCTACTGTAAAAATTTCATTTTGTTTACTGCTTTTTTACACTGTTTTGCAGAGTTTGTGCAGCTTTTTTCTCTTAAAGGCACAGTACCGTTTTTGTTTAAAGTGTTATTTTCTTTGATTAAAGTGTTTTCCAAGCTTGTTTGTTTCATTACTAGCCTGTTTAACATGTCTGACACCAAGGAAAATCCTTGTTCTATGTGTTTAGAAGCCATTGTGGAACCCCCTCTTAGAATGTGTCCCACTTGCACTGATATGTCTATAAATTATAAAGAGCATATTTTAGCACTTAAAAATATTGCAATAGATGATTCTCAGTTAGAAGGAAATGAGGGTTTAGCATCTAGCTCTCCCCAAGTGTCACAACCAGTATCGCCCGCACAAGTGACGCCAAGTACCTCTAATGAATCGAATTCATTTACTTTACAAGACATGGCCATAGTTATGAATAAAAACCTCACAGAGGTTTTCTCTAAACTGCCTGGTTTACAAGGAAAGCGTGACAGCTCTGGCTTAAGAACAAATGCTGAGCCGTCTGACGCTTTAGTAGCCGTATCCAATATACCCTCACAATGTTCTGAAGTAGGGGTAAGGGATTTGTTATCTGAGGGAGAGATTTCTGATTCAGGAAAGACGCTCCCTCAGACAGATTCTGATATGATGGCCTTTAAATTTAAGCTTGAACACCTCCGCTTATTGCTCAAGGAGGTATTAGCTACTCTAGACGATTGTGACCCTATAGTGGTCCCAGAGAAATTGTGTAAAATGGACAGATACTTAGAGGTTCCTGTTTACACTGATGTTTCTCTTGTAAGGTGTATCCAGTCCACGGGTTCATCCATTACTTGTGGGATATTCTCCTTCCCAACAGGAAGTTGCAAGAGGACACCCACAGCAGAGCTGTTTATATAGCCCCTCCCCTAACTGCCACCCCCAGTCATTCTCTTGCAACTCTCGACAAGATAGGAAGTATAAGAGATATGTGGTGACTTAGTGTAGTTTTTACCTTCAATCAAGAGTTTGTTATTTTTAAACGGTACCGGCGTCGTACTGTTTTATTCCCAGGCAGAAATTAGAAGAAGAATCTGCCTGGAGGTTGATGATCTTAGCGGTTTGTAACTAAGGTCCATTGCTGTTCTCACGCATAACTGAAGAGTATGGGAAAGACTTCAGTTGGGGGAACGGTCTGCAGATTACCTGCTTTGAGGTATGTTCAGTATATTTCTAGAGAGATAAGATCTAGAAAATGCTGACAGAGCCTTGTATAATTGAGGTAAGACTGATGCAGTGATTTAACAACGACTGGGATCATGCTTACAAAAAAGGGTAATATTCATGTTAATACTCATATTTCTTAGTGACAAAACGTTTATATGTTATATAGAAAGAATGTTTTTTTTCTCTGAGGGTGATAAATCGTTTTTTGGGGCCTAGTTTCCACATGGCTAGTCAGATACTCCTAGGAGTATTTTCTTAAGGCCCTCTGACATCGAGTGCATGGTGGGAGGGGCCTATTTTCGCGCTCTAGATGCGCAGTTCATATTCAGACTGAGACATCCAGCTTCCCTTAAGGAGTCCTCTGGCATCTGAGGACCACTATAGAGGGCTTATTTCTTCCGTAAATCGTATTTGAGGACAGGTAGGAGCCAGGAGGAGAAGGTGTTTAACTGTTTATTAACGTTTTTAACGTTTTTCAAATCCGGTTTGGGGCCTAAAGGGTTAATCATCCATTTGCAAGTGGGTACAATGCTGCTTTAGTCCCTTATACACACTGTAAACATTTCGAAGAGTTTACTACTTTTTAACACTGTTTTGCAGTTTATGTGATAGTTTTTTTTTTCTCTTAAAGGCACAGTACCGTTTTTGTTTAATTGCTGTTTCACATTTATTAAAGTGTTTTCCAAGCTTGCTGGTCTCATTACTAGTCTGTTAAACATGTCTGACATAGAGGAAACTCCTTGTTCAATATGTTTAGAAGCCATTGTGGAAACCCCCTCTTAGAATGTGTACCAAATGTACTGAAATTTCTATAAATTATAAAGACCATATTCATATTATGGCATTTAAAGATTTATCACCAGAGGTTTCTCTGACTGACAAAAGGGAGGTTATGCCATCTAGCTCTCCCCACGTGTCAGAACCTATAACTCCCGCTCAAGTGACGCCAAGTTCATCTAGCGCGTCCAATGCGTTTACCTTACAAGACATGGCGGCAGTTATGAATAATACCCTCAGAGAGGTATTGTCCAAACTGCCAGGGTTACAAGGAAAGAGAGACAGCTCTGGGGCTAGAACAAATACAGAGCTTTCTGACGCTTTAGTAGCTATGTCCGATATACCCTCACAATGCTCCGAAGCCGTGGCAAGGGAGTTGCTGTCTGAGGGTGAGATTTCAGATTCAGGGAAGACGTTACTTCAGTCCGATTCTGAAATGACAGCCTTTAAATTTAAGCTTGAACACCTCCGCTTATTGCTCAGGGAGGTTTTAGCGACTCTGGATGACTGTGACCAGGGCCGCCACTAGAAATTTTGGGGCCCCTGAATTAACCATTTATCAGGGCCCCCCCCCCCCCTTTCACATGTGCAATTTTTGACCAAGTGACTAAAACGTATATGCACTTTATTCTTAAG
This sequence comes from Bombina bombina, assembly GCF_027579735.1. Lineage (NCBI taxonomy): Eukaryota > Metazoa > Chordata > Amphibia > Anura > Bombinatoridae > Bombina > Bombina bombina. The sequence continues at coordinate 772,493,676 of NC_069499.1, forward strand.
TGTCTATTTAAACTTGGAAATGTTGTAAAGGTAGTAACATACACACACACACAGACACACTCATACACTGAAACACACACACACACACTCACACATAAGGATTCACATATAGACACTCTAGCAGACACGCAAAGAAACACACTGAGACACAGACAACTAAACAGATACTCAGCACTTGTTTACATTGACCTGACAAGTAATGAGGTAAACTACGGTTTTGTAAAAAAAAAAAAGGAGATTTAGAAAACAAAATATGGAGTTCTGATGATCTTTTTGTAAAGGAAGATGCCAACTACATGATGACAACAGCATGCAGTGGCTGAAAGGAAGGGCCCTGAACTGCCTAAACAATAATTTAAAAGTTATATGGTGGATTGGTGACTTCCGTAAAGGTCTAATTATTCTCAAAGTCTGTAGAAAGATGTGAATAATCAGTAGTAAGCTCAAAATACCCTAAAAAGGAAAAGACAATGGACACACACACAAACTCAAACTTGCACATACACCCAAGGAAACACCGACAGAGAGAGCCTCAGAAAACACACAAAGACATACATATACACACACACACACACACACAGACACCCACAGAAAACACACAAAGACATACACACACAGAGACAACCACAAAAAACACAGAAAGACATACATACACACACCCTCACTGAGACATCCACAGAAAACACACAAAGACATACACACACACACACCCTCACTGAGACATCCACAGAAAACACACAAAGACATACACACACACACACCCACACAGAGACATCCACAGAAAACACAGAAATACACACCCCTACTCACAGAGGCATCCAGAGAAAATACACAAAGACAAACATACACACACCCTCAGAGAGACACCCATAGAAAAATCTCAGACATATGCACACACCCTCACAGACATCCACAGAAAATGCACAAAGACATACACACCCACCCACACAGAGACCCACAGAAAAAAAATACATACACACTCATAGAGACACAAACCAAAGAAATTGTGTAAAATGGACAAATACTTTGCAGTGCCTGTTTACACTGATGTTTTTCCAGTCCCTAAGAGGTTTTCGGAAATCATTACTAAAGAATGGGATAGACCAGGTGTTCCCGTTCTCTCCCCCTCCTGCTTTTAAAAAGATGTTTCCCATAGATGTCGCTATACGGGACTCGTGGCAGACAGTCCCTAAGGTGGAGGGTGCTGTTTCTACCCTAGCTAAGCGTACAACTATCCCCGTCGAGGACAGTTGTGCTTTCTTAGATCCTATGGATAAAAAATTGGAGGGTCTCCTTAAGAAAATTTTTATCCATCAAGATTTTATTCTCCAGCCTCTTGCATGCATTGCCCCAGTTACCGCTGTAGCGGCTTTTTGGTTCGAGTCTCTTGAGGAGGCTCTACAGGTGGAGACCCCGTTAGATGATATTTTAGACAGGATTAAAGCTCTCAAGTTAGCTAATTCCTTTATTTCTGACACAGTTTTTCATCTAAGCAAACTAACGGCTAAGAATTCAGGTTTTGCCATTCTGGCGCGCAGGGCGCTATGGCTTAAGTCCTGGTCAGCAGACGTTACTTCAAAGTCTAAGCTTCTTAACATTCCCTTCAAAGGACAGACCCTATTCAGGCCTGGCCTGAAGGAGATGATTTCTGATATTACTGGAGGAAAAGGTCACGCCCTTCCTCAGGATAGGTCCAATAAATTAAGGACCAAACTTTTTTTTCCGTTCATTTCGAAACTTCAAGAGTGGCGCAGCTTCAGCTTCCTCTAATGCAAAACGAGAGGGAAATTTTGCCCAGTTCAAACCAGTCTGGAGACCGAACCAGGCTTGGAACAAGGGGAAGCAGGCCAAAAAACCTGCTGCCGCCTCTAAGACAGCATGAAGGAGTAGCCCCCGATCCGGGACCGGATCTAGTAGGGGGCAGACTTTCTCTCTTCGCCCAGGCTTGGGCAAGAGACGCCCAGGATCCCTGGGCATTAGAGATTGTTTCCCAGGGATATCTTCTGGACTTCAAAGCTTCATCTCCAAAGGGGAGATTTCATCTCACAATTATCTGTAAACCAGATAAAGAGAGAGGCATTCTTACGTTGTGTTCAAGACCTACTGGTTATGGGAGTGATCCACCCAGTTCCAAGGGAGGAACAGGGGCAGGGCTTCTATTCAAATCTGTTTATAGTTCCCAAAAAAGAGGGAACTTTCAGACCAATCTTGGATCTCAAGATCCTAAACAAATTTCTCAGGGTCCCATCCTTCAAGATGGAGACTATCCGAACCATCCTCCCTATGATCCAGGAGGGTCAATATATGATCATCGTTTTCACCATGGACTCTGCCGCTGAGGCAGGACCTTCTACTCCAAGGTCCATTCAAACATCCAAATCTAATTTCTCTGCGGCTGACTGCTTGGAGATTGAACGCTTGATTTTATCAAAACGTGGTTTCTCCGAGTCGGTCATTGATACCTTAATTCAGGCTCGAAAGCCTGTCACCAGGAAAATCTATCATAAGATATGGTGTAAATATCTTCATTGGTGTGAATCCAAGGGTTACTCATGGAGTAAGGTCAGGATTCCTAGGATATTATCCTTTCTCCAAGAAGGATTGGAAAAGGGATTGTCAGCTAGTTCCTTAAAGGGACAGATTTCTTCTCTGTCTATTCTTCTGCACAAGCGTCTGGCAGATGTTTCAGACGTTCAGGCGTTTTGTCAGGCTTTAGTTAGAATCAAGCCTGTGTTTAAACCTGTTGCTCCGCCATAGAGTTTAAATTTAGTTCTTAAAGTTCTTCAAGGGGTTCCGTTTGAACCTCTGCATTCCATAGATATCAAGCTTTTATCTTGGAAAGTTCTGTTTTTGGTAGCTATCTCTTCGGCTCGAAGAGTTTCAGAGTTATCTGCCTTACAGTGTGATCCCCTTATCTGATCTTCCATGCAGATAAGGTAGTTTTGCGTTCCAAACCTGGGTTTCTTCCTAAGGTGTTATCTAATAAGAATATCAATCAGGAGATTGTTGTTCCGTCACTGTTTCCTAATCCTTCTTCAAAGAAGGAGCGTCTGTTACACAATCTTGTAGTGGTTCGTGCTTTAAAGTTTTATTTACAAGCTACTAAGTATTTTCGTCAAACATCTGCATTTTTTGTTGTCTACTCTGGACAGAGGAGAGGCCAAAAGGCTTCGGCATCTTCTCTTTCTTTTTGGCTGAGAAGCATAATCCGTTTAGCTTATGAGACTGCTGGTCAGCAGCCTCCTGAAAGAATTACAGCTCATTCCACTAGAGCGGTAGCTTCCACATGGGCTTTTAAAAATGAGGCCTCTGTTGAACAGATTTGTAAGGCGGCTACTTGGTCTTCGCTTCATACTTTTTCTAAATTCTACAAATTTGATACTTTTGCTTCCTCGGAGGCTATTTTTGGGAGAAAGGCCTTGCAGGCAGTGGTGCCTTCCATTTAAGTTCCTGCCTTGTCCCTCCCTTCATCCGTGTCCTAAAGCTTTGGTATTGGTATCCCACAAGTAATGGATGAACCCGTGGACTAGATACACCTTACAAGAGAAAACAAAATTTATGCTTACCTGATAAATTTCTTTCTCTTGTGGTGTATCCAGTCCACGGCCCGCCCTGTCACTTTAAGGCAGGTGTTTTTTTATTTTTAAACTACAGTCACCACTGCACCCTATAGTTTCTCCTTTTTTCTTGCTTGTCTTGGGTCGAATGACGGGGGGTGGCAGTTAGGGGAGGAGCTATATAGACAGCTCTGCTGTGGGTGTCCTCTTGCAGCTTCCTGTTGGGAAGGAGAATATCCCACAAGTAATGGATGAACCCGTAGACTGGATACACCACAAGAGAAATAAATTTATCAGTTAAGCTTAAATTTTGTTTTTTCCAGTCCCTAAGAGGATTGTGACTATTGTTACTAAGAAGTGGGATAGATCAGGTATTCCGTTCGCTCCCCCTCCTGTTTTTAAGAAAATGTTTCCCATATCTGACACCATACAGGACTCGTGGCAGACTGTTCCTAAGGTGGAGGGAGCTATTTCTACTCTTGCTAAGCGTACAACTATACCTATCGAAGACAGTTGTGCTTTCAAAGATCCTATGGATAAAAAAATCAGAGGGTCTCCTGAAGAAAATTTTTGTTCATCAAGGTTTTCTTCTCCAACCTATTGCATGCATTGTTCCTGTAACTACTGCAGCTGCTTTCTGGTTTGAGGCTCTAGAAGAGGCTCTCCAGGTGGAGACTCCATTAGAGGATATTATGGATAGATTTGAGGCCCTTAAGTTGGCTAATTCTTTCATTACAGATGCCGCTTTCCAAATGGCTAAATCAGCGGCAAAGAATTCAGGTTTTGCCATTTTAGCACGCAGGGCGTTATGGCTTAAGTCCTGGTCTGCTGATGTGTCATCAAAATATAAGTTGTTGAACATCCCTTTCAAAGGAAAGACCCTATTCGGGCCAACACTGAAATAAATTATTTCAGACATCACTGGAGGGAAAGGCCATGCCCTCCCTCAGGATAAAACAAATAAGATGAGGACCAAACAAAATAATTTTCGTTCCTTTCGGAACTTCAAAGGTCCCACTTCAGCTTCCCCTGCAGCAAAGCAAGAGGGGAATTCTGTCCAATCCAAGTCAGTCTGGAGACCTAACCAGGCTTGGAACAAAGGTAAACAGGCCAAGAAGCCTGCTGCTGCCTCTAAGACAGCATGAAAGGGTAGCCCCCGATCCGGGACCCGATCTAGTAGGGGGCAGACTCTCTCTCTTCACTCGGGCTTGGGCAAGAGATGTTCACGATTCCTGGGCTTTAGAAATTGTGTCCCAAGGATATCTTCTGGACTTCAGACTCCCCCCCCCCCCCCCCCAGGGGGAGATTTCACATTTCTCAATTGTCTGCAAACCAGACAAAGAGGCGTTCTTACGCTGTTTAGAAGACCTACATACCATGGGAGTGATCCGCCCAGTTCCAAGAGCGGAACAAGGGCTAGGTTTTTACTCCAACCTGTTTGTGGTTCCCAAAAAAGAGGGAACTTTCAGACCGATCTTGGATCTCAAAATTCTAAACAAATTCCTCAGAGTACCATCTTTCAAGATGGAGACTATTCTTCCTCTGATCCAGGAGGGTCAATATATGACTACTGTGGACTTAAAGGATGCATATCTACATATCCCTATTCACAGAGATCATCATCAATTCCTCAGATTCGCTTTTCTGGACAGGCATTACCAGTTTGTGGCCCTTCCTTTCGGGTTGGCCATGGCTCAAAGAATTTTCACAAAGGTGCTAGGGTTGCTTTTGGCGGTTCTAAGACCGCGGGGTATAGCAGTGGCGCCTTATCTAGATGACATCTTAATTCAGGCGTCGACTTTCCAGCTAGCCAAGTCTCACACAGACATCGTGTTGGCTTTTCTGACATCTCACGGGTAGAAGGTGAACATAAAAAAAAAGAGTTCTCTCTTCCCTCTTACAAGAGTTTCCTTCCTAGGGACTCGGATAGACTCTGTAGAAATGAAAATATTTCTGATGGAGGTCAGAAAGTTAAAACTCTTATCCACTTGCCGAGCTCTTCATTCCATTCCTCGGCCATCAGTGGCTCAGTGTATGGAGGTAATCGGACTCATGGTAGCGGCAATGGACATAGTTCCTTTTGCCCGTCTACACCTCAGACCACTGCAACTATGCATGCTCAAACAGTGGAATGGGGATTATGCAGATTTATCTCCTCAACTGCATCTGGACCAGGAGACCAGAGATTCTCTTCTCTGGTGGTTGTCTCAGGACCACCTGTCTCAGGGAATGTGCTTCCGCAGGCCAGAGTGGCTCATTGTAACAACAGATGCCAGCCTGCTAGGCTGGGGTGCAGTCTGGAACTCCCTGAAAGCACAGGGCTTATGGTGTCAGGAGGAAGCTCTCCTCCCGATAAACATTTTAGAACTGAGAGCGATTTTCAATGCGCTTCAGGCGTGGCCTCAGCTTGCTGCGGCCAAATTCATCAGGTTTCAGTCGGACAACATCACGACTGTAGCTTATATCAATCATCAGGGAGGAACAAGGAGTTCTCTAGCGATGATGGAGGTAACCAAAATAATCTGGTGGGCAGAGGATCACTCTTGCCATCTCTCAGCAATCCACATCCCAGGAGTAGAGAACTGGGAGGTGGATTTTCTAAGTCGTCAGACTCTTCATCCGGGGGAGTGGGAACTCCATCCGGAGGTATTCGCGCAGCTGATTCAGCTATGGGGCACACCAGAATTGGATCTGATGGCGTCTCGTAAGAATGCCAAACTTCCTTGTTATGGGTCCAGGTCCCGGGATCACAAGGCGGTACTGATAGATGCTCTAGCAGTGCCTTGGTCCTTCAATCTGGCTTATGTATTTCCATTGTTTCCTCTCCTCCCACGTCTGGTTGCCAGAATCAAGCAGGAGAGAGCTTCGGTAATTCTGATAGCTCCTGCGTGGCCACGCAGGACTTGGTATGCAGACCTAGTGGACATGTCCTCGGTTCCACCGTGGACTCTGCCAATGAGGCGGGACCTTCTAATTCAAGGGCCGTTCACGCATCCAAATCTAATTTCTCTGCGTCTGACTGCTTGGACATTGAACGCATGATTTTATCAAAGCGTGGTTTCTCTGAATCGGTCATTGATACCCTGATTCAGGCTAGAAAGCCTGTCACCAGGAAGATCTATCATAAGATTTGGCGCAAATATCTTTATTGGTGTGAATCCAAAGGTTACTCATGGAGTAAGATTAGGATTCCTAGAATATTGTCTTTTCTCCAAGATGGTTTGGAGAAGGGATTATCCTCTAGTTATCTTAAAGGTCAAATATCTGCTTTGTCTATTCTACTTCACAAACGTCTGGCAGATGTCCCAGACGTTAAAGCATTTAGTCAGGCTTTGGTCAGAATCAAGCCTGTATTTAAACCTGTTGCTCCGCCATGGAGCCTAAACTTTGTTCTTAAAGTTCTTCAAGGGGTTCCATTTGAACATATGCATTCCATAGATATTAAGCTTCTATCTTGGAAAGTTTTGTTTCTTTCATGTAATTAGCAAGAGTCCATGAGCTAGTGACGTATGGGATATACATTCCTACCAGGAGGGGCAAAGTTTCCCAAACCTCAAAATGCCTATAAATACACCCCTCACCACACCCACAAATCAGTTTTACAAACTTTGCCTCCTATGGAGGTGGTGAAGTAAGTTTGTGCTAGATTCTACGTTGATATGCGCTCTGCAACAGGTTGGAGCCCGGTTTTCCTCTCAGCGTGCAGTGAATGTCAGAGGGATGTGAGGAGAGTATTGCCTATTTGAATGCAATGATCTCCTTCTACGGGGTCTATTTCATAGGTTCTCTGTTATCGGTCGTAGAGATTCATCTCTTACCTCCCTTTTCAGATCGACGATATACTCATATATATATATATATATATATATATATATATATATATATATATATATATATATATATATATATATATATATATATATATATATATACCATTACCTCTGCTGATTTTCGTTTCAGTACTGGTTTGGCTTTCTACAACATGTAGACGAGTGTCCTGGGGTAAGTAAGTCTTATTTTCTGTGACACTCTAAGCTATGGTTGGGCGCTTTTTTTATAAAGTTCTAAATATATGTATTCAAACATTTATTTGCCTTGACTCAGGATGTTCAACATTCCTTATTTTCAGACAGTCAGTTTCATATTTGGGATGATGCATTTGAATCAATCATTTTTTCTTACCTTAAAAAATTTGACTTTTTCCCTGTGGGCTGTTAGGCTCGCGGGGGCTGAAAATGCTTCATTTTATTGCGTCATTCTTGGCGCAGACTTTTTTGGCGCAAAAAAATCTTCTGTTTCTGGCGTCCTACGTGTCCCCGGAAGTTGCGTAATTTTTGACGTTCTTTTGCGCCAAAAATGTTGGCGTTCCGGATGTGGCGTCATTTTTGTTGCCAAAAGCATTTAGGCGCCAAATAATGTGGGCGTCTTATTTGGCGCTAAAAAAATATGGGCGTCGCTTTTGTCTCCACATTATTTAAGTCTCATTTTTCATTGCTTCTGGTTGCTAGAAGCTTGTTCTTTGGCATTTTTTCCCATTCCTGAAACTGTCATTTAAGGAATTTGATCAATTTTGCTTTATATGTTGTTTTTTCTCTTACATATTGCAAGATGTCTCATGTTGCATCTGAGCCAGAAGATACTTCAGGAAAATCGCTGCCTGGTGCTGGAACTACCAAAGCTAAGTGTATCTGCTGTAAACTTTTGGTAGCTGTTCCTCCAGCTGTTGTTTGTATTAAATGTCATGACAAACTTGTTAATGCAGAAAATATTTCCTTTAGTAAAATACCATTACCTGTTGCAGTTCCATCAACATCTAATGTTCAGAGTGTTCCTGATAACATAAGAGATTTTGTTTCTGAATCTATTAAGAAGGCTATGTCTGTTATTCCTCCTTCTAGTAAACATAAAAAGTCTTTTAAAACTTCTCTTTATCCAGATGAATTTTTAAATGAACATCATCATTCTGATTCTAATGATTCTTCTGGTTCAGAGGATTCTGTTTCAGAGGTTGATGCTGATAAATCTTCATATTTATTTAAAATGGAATTTATTCGTTATTTACTTAAAGAAGTCCTAATTGCATTAGAAATTGAGGATTCTGGTCATCTTGATACTAAATCTAAACGTTTAGATAAGGTCTTTAAATCTCCTGTAGTTATTCCAGAAGTTTTTCCTGTTCCTGGTGCTATTTCTGAAGTAATTTCCAGGGAATGGAATAATTTGGGTAATTCATTTACTCCTTCTAAACGTTTTAAGCAATTATATCCTGTGCCGTCTGACAGATTAGAGTTTTGGGACAAAATCCCTAAAGTTGATGGGGCTATCTCTACCCTTGCTAAACGTACTACTATTCCTACGGCAGATGGTACTTCCTTTAAGGATCCTTTAGATAGGAAAATTGAATCCTTTCTAAGAAAAGCTTATTTGTGTTCAGGTAATCTTCTTAGACCTGCTATATCTTTGGCGGATGTTGCTGCAGCTTCAACTTTTTGGTTGGAAACTTTAGCGCAACAAGTAACAGATCATGATTCTCATAACATTATTATTCTTCTTCAACATGCTAATAATTTTATCTGTGATGCCATTTTTGATATTATCAGAGTTGATGTCAGGTTTATGTCTCTAGCTATTTTAGCTAGAAGAGCTTTATGGCTTAAAACTTGGAATGCTGATATGTCTTCTAAATCGACTCTACTTTCCCTTTCTTTCCAGGGTAATAAATTATTTGGTTCTCAGTTGGATTCTATTATCTCAACTGTTACTGGTGGGAAAGGAACTTTACCACAGGATAAAAAATCTAAGGGTAAAAACAGGGCTAATAATCGTTTTCGTTCCTTTCGTTTCAACAAAGAACAAAAGCCTGATCCTTCATCCTCAGGAGCAGTTTCAGTTTGGAAACCATCTCCAGTCTGGAATAAATCCAAGCCTTCTAGAAAAGCAAAGCCAGCTTCTAAGTCCACATGAAGGTGCGGCCCTCATTCCAAATTTTTCAAAGAAATTTGGATCAATTCTGTTCACAATCTTTGGATTCAGAACATTATTTCAGAAGGGTACAGAATTGGTTTCAAGATAAGACCTCCTGCAAAGAGATTCTTTCTTTCCCGTGTCCCAGTAAACCCAGCGAAAGCTCAAGCATTTCTGAAATGTGTTTCAGATCTAGAGTTGGCTGGAGTAATTATGCCAGTTCCAGTTCTGGAACAGGGGCTGGGGTTTTATTTGAATCTCTTCATTGTACCAAAGAAGAATTCCTTCAGACCAGTTCTGGATCTAAAAATATTGAATCGTTATGTAAGGATACCAACATTCAAAATGGTAACTGTAAGGACTATCCTGCCTTTTGTTCAACAAGGGCATTATATGTCTACAATAGATTTACAGGATGCATATCTGCATATTCCGATTCATCCAGCGCACTATCAGTTTCTGAGATTCTCTTTCCTAGACAAGCATTACCAGTTTGTGGCTCTGCCGTTTGGCCTAGCAACAGCTCCAAGAATTTTTACAAAAGTTCTCGGTGCCCTTCTATCTGTAATCAGAGAACAGGGTATTGTGGTATTTCCTTATTTGGACGATATCTTAGTACTTGCTCAGTCTTCACATGTAGCAGAATCTCATACGAATCGACTTTTGTTGTTTCTTCAAAATCATGGTTGGAGGATCAATTCACTAAAAAGTTCATTGATTCCTCAGACAAGGGTAACCTTTTTGGGTTTCCAGATAGATTCAGTGTCCATGACTCTGTCTTTGACAGACAAGAGACGTCTAAAATTGATTTCAGCTTGTCGAAACCTTCAGTCACAATCATTCCCTTCGGTAGCCTTATGCATGGAAATTCTAGGTCTTATGACTGCTGCATTGGACGCGATCCCCTTTGCTCGTTTTCACATGCGACCTCTTCAGCTCTGTATGCTGAACCAATGGTGCAGGGATTACACAAAGATATCTCAATTAATATCTTTAAAACCGATTGTACGACACTCTCTGACGTGGTGGACAGATCACCATCGTTTAGTTCAGGGGGCTTCTTTTGTTCTTCCGACCTGGACTGTAATTTCAACAGATGCAAGTCTTACAGGTTGGGGAGCTGTGTGGGGGTCTCTGACAGCACAAGGGGTTTGGGAATCTCAGGAGGTGAGATTACCGATCAATATTTTGGAACTCCGTGCAATTTTCAGAGCTCTTCAGTCTTGGCCTCTTCTGAAGAGAGAATCGTTCATTTGTTTTCAGACAGACAATGTCACAACTGTGGCATACATCAATCATCAAGGAGGGACTCACAGTCCTCTGGCTATGAAAGAAGTATCTCGAATTCTGGTTTGGGCGGAATCCAGCTCCTGTCTAATCTCTGCGGTTCATATTCCAGGAATAGACAATTTGGAAGAGGATTATCTCAGTCGCCAAACGTTGCATCCGGGCGAATGGTCTCTTCACCCAGAGGTATTTCTTCAGATTGTTCAAATGTGGGAACTTCCAGAAATAGATCTGATGGCTTCTCATCTAAACAAGAAACTTCCCAGGTATCTGTCCAGATCCCGGGATCCTCAGGCGGAGGCAGTGGATGCATTATCACTTCCTTGGAAGTATCATCCTGCCTATATCTTTCCGCCTCTAGTTATTCTTCCAAGAGTAATCTCTAAGATTCTGAAGGAATGCTCGTTTGTTCTGCTGGTAGCTCCAGCATGGCCTCACAGGTTTTGGTATGCGGATCTTGTCCGGATGGCCTCTTGCCAACCGTGGACTCTTCCGTTAAGACCAGACTTTCTGTCGCAAGGTCCTTTTTTCCATCAGGATCTCAAATCCTTAAATTTAAAGGTATGGAGATTGAACGCTTGATTCTTGGTCAAAGAGGTTTCTCTGACTGTGATTAATACTATGTTACAGGCTCGTACATCTGTATCTAGAGAGATATATTATAGAGTCTGGAAGACTTATATTTCTTGGTGTCTTTCTCATCATTTTTCCTGGCATTCTTTTAGAATTCCGAGAATTTTACAGTTTCTTCAGGATGGTTTAGATAAAGGTTTGTCCGCAAGTTCCTTGAAAGGTCAAATCTCTGCTCTTTCTGTTCTTTTTCACAGAAAGATTGCTAATCTTCCTGATATTCATTGTTTTGTACAAGCCTTGGTTCGTATAAAACCTGTCATTAAGTCAATTTCTCCTCCTTGGAGTTTGAATTTGGTTCTGGGGGCTCTTCAAGCTCCTCCGTTTGAACCTATGCATTCATTGGACATTAAATTACTTTCTTGGAAAGTTTTGTTCCTTTTGGCCATATCTTCTGCCAGAAGAGTCTCTGAATTGTCTGCTATTTCTTGTGAGTCTCCTTTTCTGATTTTTCATCAGGATAAGGCAGTGTTGCGAACTTCTTTTGAATTTTTACCTAAGGTTGTGAATTCCAACAACATTAGTAGAGAAATTGTAGTTCCTTCATTATGCCCTAATCCTAAGAATTCTAAGGAGAAATCATTGCATTCTTTGGATGTTGTTAGAGCTTTGAAATATTATGTTGAAGCTACTAAGAATTTCCGAAAGACTTCTAGTCTATTTGTCATCTTTTCCGGTTCTAGAAAAGGCCAGAAAGCTTCTGCCATTTCTTTGGCATCTTGGTTGAAATCTTTAATTCATCATGCCTATGTTGAGTCGGGTAAAACTCCGCCTCAGAGGATTACAGCTCATTCGACTAGGTCAGTTTCTACTTCCTGGGCGTTTAAGAATGAAGCTTCGGTTGATCAGATTTGCAAAGCAGCTACTTGGTCTTCTTTGCATACTTTTACTAAATTCTACCATTTTGATGTGTTTTCTTCTTCTGAAGCAGTTTTTGGTAGAAAAGTACTTCAGGCAGCTGTTTCAGTTTGAATCTTCTGCTTATGTTTTCATTTAAACTTTATTTTGGGTGTGGATTATTTTCAGCAGGAATTGGCTGTCTTTATTTTATCCCTCCCTCTCTAGTGACTCTTGCGTGGAAAGATCCACATCTTGGGTAGTCATTATCCCATACGTCACTAGCTCATGGACTCTTGCTAATTACATGAAAGAAAACATAATTTATGTAAGAACTTATCTGATAAATTAATTTCTTTCATATTAGCAAGAGTCCATGAGGCCCACCCTTTTTTTGTGGTGGTTATGATTTTTTTGTATAAAGCACAATTATTCCAATTCCTTATTTTTTATGCTTTCGCACTTTTTTCTTATCACCCCACTTCTTGGCTATTCGTTAAACTGATTTGTGGGTGTGGTGAGGGGTGTATTTATAGGCATTTTGAGGTTTGGGAAACTTTGCCCCTCCTGGTAGGAATGTATATCCCATACGTCACTAGCTCATGGACTCTTGCTAATATGAAAGAAATGAATTTATCAGGTAAGTTCTTACATAAATTATGTTTTTTAGTAGCTATCTCTTCGTCTCGAAGAGTTTCTGAGCTATCTGCTTTACAATGTGATTCCCGTTACCTTGTTTTCCATGCAGATAAGGTGGTTTTACGTACCAAACCTGGGTTTCTTCCCAAGGTTGTTTCTAATAAGAATATCAATCAAGAGATTGTGATTCCTTCTTTGTGTCCTAATCCTTCATCTAAGAAGGAACGTCTGTTACACAATCTTGATGTGGTTCGTGCTTTAAAATTCTACTTACAAGCAACTAAAGATTTCCGTCAAACATCTTCTTTGTTTGTTGTTTATTCTGGTAAACGGAGAGGTCAAAGGGCTACGGCTACCTCTCTTTCCTTTTGGCTGAAAAGCATCATCCGTTTGTCCTATGAGACTGCTGGACGGCAGCCTCCTGAAAGGATTACTGATCATTCTACTAGAGCTGTGGCTTCCACATGGGCTTTTAAAAATGAGGCTTCTGTTGAACAGATTCGTAAGGCGGCGACTTGGTCTTCGCTTCATACTTTTTCCAAATTTTACAAATTCGATACTTTTGCTTCTTCGGAGGCTATTTTTGGCAGAAAGGTTCTACAAGCAGTGGTGCCTTCCGTTTAAGGTCCCTGTCTTGTCCCTCCCTTCATCCGTGTCCTAAAGCTTTGGTATTGGTATCCCATAACTATGGATGAATCCGTGGACTCGATTCATCTTACAAGAGAAAACATAATTTATGCTTACCTGATAAATTTATTTCTCTTGTGATGTATCGAGTCCACGGCCCGCCCTGTTTTTTAAGACAGGCATATATATTTTTATTTTTAAACTTTCAGTCACCACTGCACCCTATGGTTTCTCGTTTTTCTTCCTAGCCTTCGGTCGAATGACTGGGGGGTGGAGCTAAGGGGGGATCTATATAGGCAGCTCTGCTGTGGGTGCTCTCTTTGCCACTTCCTGTAGGGGAGGAGAATATCCCACAAGTAAGGATGAATCCGTGGACTCGATACATCACGAGAAATAAATTTATCAGGTAAGCATAAATTATGTTTTTTATTTAAAAAAACTTCAGTCACCACTGCACCCTATAGTTTCTCCTTTTTCTTCCTAGCCTTCGGTCGAATGACTGGGGGGTGGAGCTAATGGAGGAGCTATATGGACAGCTCTGCTGTGGGTGCTCTCTGCCACTTCCTGTAGGGAAGGAGAATATCCCATAAGTATGGATGAATCCATGGACTCGATACATCACAAGAGAAAGAAATTTATCAGGTAAGCATAAATTCTGTTTTTTTCCTTCAAGGTTTTAAAAATTGTATCCTTTACCAGCAATTAAAGGACCAGTCAACACAGTAGATTTGCATAATCATCAAATGCAAGATAACAAGACAATGCAATAGCACTTAGTCTGAACTTTAAATGAGTAGTAGATTTTTTTTTGTCTTTTTCTACTCCCCCTGTACCATGTGACAGCTATCAGCCAATCACAAATGCATACACGTACCATGTGACAGCCATCAGCCATTCACAAATGCATACACACTTATTCATGCACATGCTCAGTAGGAGCTGGTGGCTCAAAAAGTTTAAATATAAAAAGACTGCACATTTCTCCAACATAGGTGTGTCCGGTCCACGGCGTCATCCTTACTTGTGGGATATTCTCTTCCCCAACAGGAAATGGCAAAGAGCCCAGCAAAGCTGGTCACATGATCCTTCCTAGGCTCCGCCTTCCCCAGTCATTCTCTTTGCCGTTGCACAGGCAACATCTCCACGGAGATGGCTCAGAGTTTTTTTGTGTTTAAATGTAGTTTTTATTCTTCTATCAAGAGTTTGTTATTTTAAAATAGTGCTGGTATGTACTATTTACTCTGAAACAGAAAAGTTATGAAGATTTCTGTTTGTAAGAGGAAAATGATTTTAGCAACCGTTACTAAAATCGATGGCTGTTTCCACACAGGACTGTTGAGAGGAATTAACTTCAGTTGGGGGAAACAGTGAGCAGACTTTGGCTGCTTGAGGTATGAAACATTTCTAACAAGACTTGGTAATGCTGGAAGCTGTCATTTTCCCTATGGGATCCGGTAAGCCATTTTCTTAATTTTCAATATAAGAATAAAAGGGCTTCACAAGGGCTTTAAAGACTGGTAGACATTTTTCTGGGCCAAAACGATTACTTTATAAGCATATTTAATGGTTTATAACTTTGGAGAGTTATTTTAATCTTGGGAATTTTGTTAAAAAAACGGCAGGCACTGTATTGGACACCTTTTTCACTGGGGGCCTTTTCTAGTCATAGGCAGAGCCTCATTTTCGCGCCACTAATGCGCAGTTGTTTTTGAGAAGCAAGGCATGCAGATGCATGTGTGAGGAGCTCAGGTCCACTGAAAAAGCTTATTGAAGGCGTCATTTGGTATCGTATTCCCCTCTGGGCTTGGTTGGGTCTCAGCAAAGCAGATACCAGGGACTGTATAGGGGTTAAATATAAAAACGGCTCCGGTTCCGTTATTTTAAGAGTTAAAGCTTTCAAATTTGGTGTGCAATACTTTTAAGGCTTTATGACACTGTGGTGAAATTTTGGTGAATTTTGAACATTTCCTTCATACTTTTGCGTATATTCAGTAAAAAAGTGTGTTCAGTTTAAAATTTAAAGAGACAGTAACGGTTTTATTTTAAAACATTTTTTGTGCTTTGTTATCAAGTTTATGCCTATTAACATGTCTGAACTATCAGATAGACGATGTTCTGTATGTTCGGAAGCCAAGGTTCCTCTCCATTTAAATATATGTGATGAATGTGACAAACAAAGTAGGGACAATGATGCCACTGATAGTAATGTTGCCCAAAATGATTCCTTAAGTGAGGGGAGTAAGCATGGTACTGCATCATCTCCTTCTATGTCTACACCAGTCTTGCCCACTCAGGAGGTCCCTAGTGCATCTAGTGCGCCAATCCTCCTTACTATGCAACAATTAACGGCTGTAATGGATAATTCTATTAAGAACATTTTAGCCAAAATGCCCACTTATCAGCGAAAGCGCGACTGCTCTGTTTTAGATACTGAAGAGCATGAGGACGCTGATGATAATGGTTCTGTCATGCCCTTACACCAGTCTGAAGGGGCTAGGGAGGTTTTGTCTGAGGGAGAAATTTCAGATTCAGGAAAAATTTCTCAACAAGCTGAACCTGACGTTATTACATTTAAATTTAAATTGGAACATCTCCGCGCTCTGCTTAAGGAGGTGTTATCTACTCTGGATGATTGTGACAATTTGGTCATTCCAGAGAAATTATGTAAGATGGACAGGTTCCTAGAGGTCCCGGTGCCCCCCGAAGCTTTTCCTATACCCAAGCGGGTGGCGGACATTGTAAATAAAGAATGGGAAAGGCCCGGCATACCTTTTGTCCCTCCCTCTATATTTAAGAAATTATTTCCTATGTTCGACCCCAGGAAGGACTTATGGCAGACAGTCCCCAAGGTCGAGGGGGCGGTTTCTACTCTAAACAAACGCACCACTATCCCTATAGAAGATAGTTGTGCTTTCAAAGATCCTATGGATAAAAAATTAGAGGGTTTGCTTAAAAAGATGTTTGTTCAGCAAGGTTACCTTCTACAACCAATTTCATGCATTGTTCCTGTCACTACAGCAGCGTGTTTCTGGTTCGAGGAACTAGAAAAGTCGCTCAATCAGGCATCCTCTTATGAGGAGGTTATGGATAGAGTTCAAGCACTTAAGTTGGCTAACTCTTTTACCCTAGACGCCACTTTGCAATTAGCTAGATTAGCGGCGAAAAATTCAGGCTTTGCTATTGTGGCGCGCAGAGCGCTTTGGCTGAAGTCTTGGTCAGCGGATGTGTCCTCCAAGAACAGATTGCTTAATATCCCTTTCAAGGGGAAAACGCTGTTTGGCCCTGACTTGAAAGAGATTATTTCAGACATCACTGGGGGAAAGGGCCACGCCCTTCCTCAGGATAGGTCTTTTAAGGCTAAAAATAAAACAAATTTTCGTCCCTTTCGCAGAAACGGACCGGCCTCAAATTCTACTTCCTCTAAGCAAGAGGGTAATTCTTCTCAAACCAAGCCAGCCTGGAGACCGATGCAAGGCTGGAACAAAGGTAAGCAGGCCAAGAAGCCCGCTACCGCTACCAAGACAGCATGAGATGCTGGCCCCCGATCCGGGACCGGATCTGGTGGGGGGCAGACTCTCTCTCTTCGCTCAGGCTTGGGCAAGAGATGTTCAGGATCCCTGGGCGCTAGAAATAGTTTCTCAAGGTTATCTCCTGGAATTCAAGGAACTACCCCCAAGGGGAAGGTTCCACAGGTCTCAATTGTCTTCAGACCAAATAAAAAGACAGGCATTCTTACATTGTGTAGAAGACCTGTTAAAAATGGGAGTGATTCATCCTGTTCCATTAGGAGAACAAGGGATGGGGTTTTACTCCAATCTGTTCATAGTTCCCAAAAAAGAGGGAACATTCAGGCCAATTTTGGATCTCAAGATCCTAAACAAATTTCTCAAGGTCCCATCGTTCAATATGGAAACCATTCGGACAATTCTTCCTACCATCCAGGAAGGTCAATTCATGACCACGGTGGATTTAAAGGATGCGTATCTACATATTCCTATCCACAAGGAACATCATCGGTTCCTAAGATTCGCCTTTCTGGACAAGCATTACCAGTTTGTGGCACTTCCATTCGGACTAGCCACTGCTCCAAGAATTTTCACAAAGGTACTAGGGTCCCTTCTAGCGGTGCTAAGGCCAAGGGGCATTGCAGTAGTACCCTACTTGGACGACATACTGATTCAAGCGTCGTCTCTACCACAAGCAAAGGCTCATACGGACATTGTCCTAGCCTTTCTCAGGTCTCACGGGTGGAAAGTGAACGTAGAAAAAAGTTCTCTTTTTCCGTCAACAAGAGTTCCCTTCTTGGGAACAATAATAGACTCCTTGGAAATGAAGATTTTTCTGACAGAAGCCAGAAAATCAAAACTTCTAAGCTCTTGTCAAGTACTTCATTCTGTTCTTCTTCCTTCCATAGCGCAGTGCATGGAAGTAATAGGTTTGATGGTTGCGGCAATGGACATAGTTCCTTTTGCGCGAATTCATCTAAGACCATTACAACTGTGCATGCTCAGACAGTGGAATGGGGATTATACAGATTTGTCCCCGACGATCCAAGTAGATCAGAGGACCAGAGATTCACTCGGTTGGTGGCTCACCCTGGACAACCTGTCACAAGGGATGAGCTTCAGAAGACCAGAGTGGGTCATTGTAACGACCGACGCCAGCCTGGTGGGCTGGGGCGCGGTCTGGAATCACCTGAAGGCTCAGGGTCTATGGTCTCGGGAAGAATCTCTTCTCCCGATAAACATTCTGGAACTGAGAGCGATATTCAATGCTCTCAAGGCTTGGCCTCAACTAGCAAAGGCCAAATTCATAAGGTTTCAATCAGACAACATGACGACTGTTGCATATATCAACCATCAGGGGGGAACAAGGAGTTCCCTGGCGATGGAAGAAGTGACCAAAGTAATTCAATGGGCGGAGCTTCACTCCTGCCACTTGTCTGCAATCCACATCCCAGGAGTGGAAAATTGGGAAGCGGATTTTCTGAGTCGTCAGACATTTCATCCGGGGGAGTGGGAGCTCTATCCGGAAATCTTTGCCCAAATAACTCAATTATGGGGCATTCCAGACATGGATCTGATGGCGTCTCGTCAGAACTTCAAGGTTCCTTGCTACGGGTCCAGATCCAGGGATCCCAAGGCGACTCTAGTAGATGCACTAGTAGCGCCCTGGACCTTCAACCTAGCTTATGTGTTCCCACCGTTTCCTCTCATTCCCAGGCTGGTAGCCAGGATCAATCAAGAGAGGGCTTCGGTGATCTTGATAGCTCCTGCGTGGCCACGCAGAACTTGGTATGCAGACCTGGTGAATATGTCATCGGCTCCACCATGGAAGCTACCTTTGAGACGGGACCTTCTTGTTCAAGGTCCGTTCGAACATCCGAATCTGGCATCACTCCAACTGACTGCTTGGAGATTGAACGCTTGATTTTATCAAAGCGTGGGTTCTCAGATTCTGTCATTGATACTCTTATTCAGGCTAGAAAGCCTGTAACTAGAAAAATTTACCATAAAGTATGGAAGAAATATATCTGTTGGTGCGAATCGAAAGGATTCCCATGGAACAGGGTAAAAATTCCTAAAATTCTATCCTTTCTACAAGAGGGTTTGGAGAAAGGATTATCTGCAAGTTCTTTGAAGGGACAGATTTCTGCTTTATCTGTTTTACTTCACAAAAATCTGGCGGCTGTGCCAGATGTTCAGGCTTTTGTTCAGGCTCTGGTTAGAATCAAGCCTGTCTACAAACCTTTGACTCCTCCTTGGAGTCTCAATTTAGTTCTTTCAGTTCTTCAAGGGGTTCCGTTTGAACCCTTACATTCCGTAGATATTAAGTTATTATCTTGGAAAGTTTTGTTTTTGGTTGCAATTTCTTCTGCTAGAAGAGTTTCAGAGTTATCTGCTCTGCAGTGTTCTCCTCCTTATCTGGTGTTCCATGCAGATAAGGTGGTTTTGCGTACTAAACCTGGTTTTCTTCCGAAAGTTGTTTCTAACAAAAATATTAACCAGGAGATAGTTGTGCCTTCTTTGTGTCCGAATCCAGTTTCAAAGAAGGAACGTTAGTTGCACAATTTGGATGTAGTTTGTGCTCTAAAATTCTATTTAGAGGCTACAAAGGATTTCAGACAAACATCTTCCTTGTTTGTTGTTTATTCTGGTAAAAGGAGAGGTCAAAAAGCAACTTCTACCTCTCTCTCTTTTTGGCTTAAAAGCATCATCAGATTGGCTTATGAGACTGCCGGACGGCAGCCTCCTGAAAGAATCACAGCTCATTCCACTAGGGCTGTGGCTTCCACATGGGCCTTCAAGAACGAGGCTTCTGTTGACAGATATGTAAGGCAGCGACTTGGTCTTCACTGCACACTTTTACCAAATTTTACAAATTTGATACTTTTGCTTCTTCTGAGGCTATTTTGGGGAGAAAGGTTTTGCAAACCATGGTGCCTTCCATCTAGGTGACCTGATTTGCTCCCTCCCATCATCCGTGTCCTAAAGCTTTGGTATTGGTTCCCACAAGTAAGGATGACGCCGTGGACCGGACACACCTATGTTGGAGAAAACAGAATTTATGTTTACCTGATAAATTACTTTCTCCAACGGTGTGTCCGGTCCACGGCCCGCCCTGGTTTTTTAATCAGGTCTGATGATTTAATTTCTCTAACTACAGTCACCACGGTATCATATGATTTCTCCTATGCAAATATTCCTCCTTTACGTCGGTCGAATGACTGGGGAAGGCGGAGCCTAGGAAGGATCATGTGACCAGCTTTGCTGGGCTCTTTGCCATTTCCTGTTGGGGAAGAGAATATCCCACAAGTAAGGATGACGCCGTGGACCGGACACACCGTTGGAGAAAGTAATTTATCAGGTAAACATAAATTCTGTTTTTGTTAATGGAAGTAAATTGGAAAGTTGTTTAAAATAGCATGCTCTATCTGAATTATTAAAGTTCCATTTTGATTGAGTGTCCCTTTAATATAGAGTTTGGGAAAAGATCCTCAAGTTGATGGGGCTATTTCTACTCTTGCTGAACGTACCTTTATTCCTATGGAAGATAGTACTTAAGTTCCTTTAGATAGGAAACTTGAATCTTTTCTAAGGAAAGCTTATTTATATTCAGGTCGTCTCAGGCCTGCAATTTCTTTGGCTGATGTTGCAGCTGCATCAACGTTTTTGTTGTAGAATTAGCACAACAAGAATTGGATTCTGATTTATCTAGCATTGTTTGCTTATTGCAACATACTAATCCGTTCTGATGCCATTTTTTTTTATATCATCAAGTTTGATGTTAGATCTATGTCTTAAGCTATTTTTAGCTAGAAGAGTTTTGTGGCTTTAATCTTGGAATGCTGATATGACTTTTTAAGTCTATATTGCCATCTCTTTCTTTCCAAGGTAATAAGAGACCTAAAGGGTAAATATAAAGCTTCTAATCGTTTTCGTTCTTTTTGTCAATTAAGGAACAAAAACCTATTCCTTCCCAATGGAATCTGTTTCCAATTGGAAACCTTCATTAAATGGAATAATTCCAAGCCATTTAAGAAACCAAAAGCCAGCCCTTAAGTCCGCATGAAGGTGCGACTCTCATTCTAGCTCAGCTGGTAGAGAGCAGATTAAGGTTTTTTTTCAAGGATGTTTGGATAAATTCTGTCCAAAATCTATGGTTTCAGAGTAAGTTCTCCTGTGAGAAGTTTTTTTCTCTCTCGCGTATCCCAGCAAATCCAGTTAAGTTCAGGCTTTCCTGAAGTGTGTTTCAGTCCTGGAGTTTCAGGGGTATTCATGCCAGTTCCTTTTCAGGAACAGGGTCTGGACTTTTATTCAAATCTATTCATTTGTCCCAAAGAAGGAAATTTCATTCAGACCAATTTTTGGATCTGAAAATTTTGAATCGTTATGTAAAAGTACCATCTTTCAAATGGTGACTTTCAGGACTATTCTGCCTTTTGTTAAGCAAGAACATTTTATGTCCTCAATGGACTTGCAGGATGTATACCTTCATATTCCGATTCATTCAGATCATTTTCAGTTCCTGAGATTCTCTTTTCTAGACAAGCATTACCAATTCATTGCTCTTCCATTTGGACTAGCAACCGCTCAAATAATCTTTTTAAAGGTTCTAGATGCCCTTCTTTATGGAAACCAGAGAGCAGGGTATTGCAGTGTTTCCTTATTTGGATGATTTCTTGGTACTAGATCAGTCTTTACGTTCTGCAGAATCTCACACAAATCAACTAGTGTTATTTCTTTGGAAACATGGTTGGAGTATCAATTTACCAAAAGTTTCTTGATTCCTCAGACAAGGGTCACCTTTTTTAGGTTTCCAGATAGATTCAGTGTCCATGACTCTGTCTCTAACAGACAAGAGACGTTTGAAATTGGTTGCAGCCCGTCGTCACCTTCAGTCTCAGTCATTCCCTTCAGTGGTTATGTGCATGGAAATTTTAAGTCTCATGACTGCAGCATCGGACGCGATTCCCTTTGCTTGTTTTCACATGAGACCTCTCCAGCTTTGCTTAAACCATGGTGCAGGGATTATACAAAGATATCACAATTAATATCCTTAAATCCCAATGTTTGACACTCTCTGACATGGTGGTTAAATCACCAGCGTTTAGTTCAAGGGGTTTCTTTTGTTCGGCTAACCTGGACTATGTTCACTACAGATGCAAGTCTTTCAGCTTGGGGAGCTGTTTGGGGATCTCTGACAGCACAAGTGGTTTGGAAATCTCAAGAGGCGAGATTACCAATCAATATTTTAGAACTCCGTGCAATTCTCAGAACTCTTCAGTTTTGGCCTCTGTTGAAGAGAGAACCGTTCATTTGTTTTCAGACAGACAATATCACAAACGGTGGCATTTGTCAATCAACAGCGTAGGACTCGCAGTCCACAAGCTATGAAGAAGTATCTTGGATACTTGCTTGGGCGGAATCCAGCTCCTGTTTAATTCTGCGGTGCATTTCCCAGGTATAGACATTATGAGGCCGATTATCTCAACCGTCAGACTTTACATCCGGGGGGGGTGGTCCCTCCATCCAGATGTGTTTTCTCATCTAAACATGAGACTTCCCAGATTCCTGTCCAGGTCCAGGGATTTTCAGGCGCGAAGCAGTGGGTGCTCTGACACTTCTTTGGTGTTTTCAACCTGCTTATATTTTCCCGCCTCTAGTTCTTCTTCCAAGAGTGATCTCCAAAATCATCATGGAACAATCGTTTGTGTTGCTGGTTGCTCCAGCATGGCCTCACAGGTTTTGGTATGCGGGTCTTGTTCGGATGTTAATTGCCAACTTTGGCCACTTCCGTTAAGGCCAGACCTACTGTTTCAAGGCCCGTTTTTCCATCAGGTTCTCAAATCATTAAATTTGAAGGTATGGAAATTGATCGCTTAGTACTAAGTCATAGAGGTTTCTCTGACTCAGTGATTAATACTATGTTACAAGCTTGTAAATCTGTCTCTAGAAAGATTTATTATCGAGTTTGGAAGACTTACATTTCTTGGTGTTCTTCTTATGAATTTTCTTGGCATTCTT
This sequence comes from Bombina bombina, assembly GCF_027579735.1. Classification (NCBI taxonomy): domain Eukaryota; kingdom Metazoa; phylum Chordata; class Amphibia; order Anura; family Bombinatoridae; genus Bombina; species Bombina bombina. Next base: position 772,516,744 of record NC_069499.1, read on the forward strand.
TTAGAATTGTAAGAATTTTACAGTTTCTTCAGGATGGTTTGGATAAGGGTTTGTCTGCAAGTTCCTTGAAGGGACAAATCTCTGCTCTTTCTGTTTTATTTCACAAAAAGATAGCTAAACTTCCTGATATTCACTGTTTTGTACAGGCTTTAGTTCATATTAAGCCTGTCATTACATCAATCTCTCCTCCTTGGAGTCTTAATTTGGTTTTGAGGCCTTTACTGGTTCCTCCATTTTGAGCCTATGCATTCTTTGGACATTAACTACTTTCTTGGAAAGTGTTGTTCCTTTTGCTAGAAGAGTTTCTGAGCTATCTGCTCATTCTTGTGAACCTCCTTTTCTGATTTTTCATCAGGATAAGGCGGTTTTGCGGACTTCATTTACATTTTTTCCTGAAGTTGTGAATTCTAACAACATTAGTAGAGAAATTGTTGTCCCTTTCTTGTGTCCTAATCCTAAGAATTCTTTGGAAAGATCCTTACATTCTTTGGATGTGGTGAGAGCTTTGAAATATTATTTTGAAGCTACTAAAGATTTCAGGAAGACTTCTAGTCTATTTGTTATATTTTCTGGTCCTAGGAAGGTCAGAAGGCTTCTGCTATTTCCTTGGCTTCTTGGTTAAAGCTTTTGATTCTTCAAGCTTATTGGAGTCGGGTCAGTCCCCGCCTCAGAGAATTACAGCTCATTCTACTAGATCAGTCTCCACTTCGTGGGCTTTTAAGAATGAAGCTTCAGTTGATCAAATTTGCAAGCGGAGACTTGGTCTTCTTTACACTCATTTACTAAATTCTACCTTTTTGTTGTATTTACTTCTTCAAAAGCAGTTTTTGGTAGAAAAGTTCTTCAGGCAGCTGTTTAAGTTTGATTCATCTGCTGATGTTTTAAGTTTTTCTTGTAATTTGAAGAATAAATTTATATTTTGGGTTGTGGATTATTTTTTCAGTTTATTTTTATCCCTCCCTCTCTAGTGACTCTTGCGTGGAGTTCCACATCTTGGATATTGATATCCCATACGTCACTAGCTCATTGACTCTTGCCAATTACATGAAAGAAAACATAATTTATGTAAGAATTTACAAGATAAATTCATTTCTTTCATATTGGCAATAGTCCATGAGGCCCACCCTTTTTATGGTGGTTATGATTTTTTTGTATAAAGCACAATTATTTCCAAATTCCTTTGTTGATGTTTTTTACTCCTTTCTTTATCACCCCACTACTTGGCTATTCGTTAAACTGAATTGTGGGTGTGGTGAGGGTTGTATTTATAGGCATTTTGAGGTTTGGGAAACTTTGCCCCTCCTGGTAGGATTGTATATCCCATACGTCACTAGCTCATGGACTCTTGCCAATATGAAAGAAATTAATTTATCTTGTAAATTCTTACATAAATTATGTTTTTAACTCTGGGGTTACCTTGTATCTAATGCTCTGTAGACTGCCCGCTTATTTCAGTTTGTGTGACTGACTTTTTAGCCAATCAGTGCTGACTCATAAATAATTCAATGAGAGTGAGCACAATGTTATCTATGGCACACATAAATTAGCTCTGTCTAGCTGTGAAAAACTGTCAAAATGCACTGGGATAAGAGGCGGCCTTCAAGATCTTAGATATTAGCATATGGGCCTACCTAGCTTTAGCTGTCCACAAAGAATACCAAGAGAACAAAGCAAATGTGGTGATGAAAGTAAATTGGAAAGTTGTTTAAAAATTCAATGCCTTATCAGAATCATGAAATGTTCAATTTGACTACACTGTCCCTTTAACACTAGCGACCCTGCAATGCTATACATTTAAACCTCACAAATTGGGTAAACTCATAGTTAAAGTACTTCTGATCCTGAGCAGAAACTACAGGTTACCCAGCTGGCATCTGTAGGTGTGCAGCTGAATCATGTGACAGCTGCTGATTGGGGTTAAACACATAGAATTGCAGGGTTCTTTTTTTTTTTTTTGAAGTTGAAACAGAAATGCTAAACAAAAAGTAATGTTAATTACATGGATTACCGGTCAAAAGTTCTAGAACACTTGTAATTTTCCATTTTTTATTTAAGTTTAAGCAGTTCAAGTCTAGTGAATAACCTGAAATGGTAAGTGGTATATTGCATGACAGGCGACTTACAGGACGAGCATTTTAAGCAGAGCTTCAAGGGTGATACTTGTATGCTAAATCACTTGAAAGTGATTCAGTATAACTGTAAAAAGCTGACAAAATACCACCTGAACATATCTATGTAAAAAGACATATTTAACCTCAAAGTTCTCCACCGTACAGCTTTATTTCTCTTGTAAGATGTATCGAGTCCACGGATTCATCCATACTTGTGGGATATTCTCCTTCCTAACAGGAAGTGGCAAAGAGAGCACCCACAGCAGAGATGTCTATATAGCTCCTCCCTTAGCTCCAAACCCCCCCCCCCCCCCCAGTCATTCTCTTTGCCTGCTTAACTGCTAGGAAGGGTAAAGTGAGTGTGGTGACAAAAATGTTAGTTTTTATTTTCTAAAGCAAAAGTTTATTTTAAATGGTACCGGTGTGTACTATTCACTCTCTGGCAGAAAAGGGATGAAGATTTCTGCAAGGAGGATGATGATCTTAGCACTTTGTAACTAAGATCCACTGCTGTTCTCACAAGGGCTGAAGAGTACAGGAAAACTTCAGTTGGGGGAGCGGTTTGCATGCTAAGCTGCATTGAGGTATGTTCAGTCTATTTTTTTCTAGACAGACTGTGATAATTCTAGAAAAAGGCTGGCAATATCCCCATGAGGGAAGAGTAAGCTGTATTCAGACACTTAATAGGAATCCCAGCTTGCATAAAGGGCTCATTGGTTACTGGTGACATTGTTAGGAAAAAACGTTTTTTTATTGGAAACGTAACGTTTTTTTGAGGGACTTTAAGGGGTCATTGTGGCTTATTTAAGGGTTATCAACCCACATGGCTAGTTTGGAAACACTCTGGTGTGTTTCTTTTAGGCTCCATAACATCGAGTGAGGTGGGAGGGGCCTATTTTCGCGCCTCAGTTGCGCAGTTTCTTTTACTCAGAGACATCAAGCTGCTTCTCCAGAGGGTCCTGCTGTTGTTTGAGGGCTTAACGAAGTTTTTTCCCCCACAAATCTTTCCTAAAGGGCAGGTAGGCGCCACAGCAGAGCTGTGGCAAGGTGCTGAACGTGTTTTTACCGGTTTTTGACGTTTTGTCAATCCAGTTTTTACATTAAGGGGTTTATCGTTTATTTGTCTAGCTGTGCAATCTTACTAAAGCTTTATGATGCTACTGTAATAATTTTGTAAAGTTTACTGCTTTTTTACACTGTTTTGCAGAGTTTGTGCATCTTTTTTTCTCTTAAAGGCACAGTACCGTTTTTTTCTAAGTATTATTTGCTTTGATTAAAGTGTTTTCCAAGCTTGCTTGTTTCATTACTAGCCTGTTTAACATGTCTGACATCAAGGAAAATCCTTGTTCAATGTGTTTAGAAGCCATTGTGGAACCCCCTCTTAGAATGTGTCCCACTTGCACTGATATGTCTATAAATTATAAAGAGCATATTTTAGCACTTAAAAATATAGCAATAGATGATTCTCAGACAGGAGGAGATGAGGGTTTGCCATCTAGCTCTCCCCAAGTGTCACAACCAGTAACGCCCGCACAAGTGACGCCAAGTACCTCTAGTGCGTCTAATTCATTTTCTTTACAAGACATGGCCACAGTTATGAATACAACCCTCACAGAGGTTTTATCTAAACTGCCTAGTTTACAAGGAAAGCGTGACAGCTCTGGGTTAAGAACTAATGCTGAGCCGTCTAACGCTTTAGTAGCCGTATCCGATATACCCTCATAATGTTCTGAAGTAGGGGTAAGGGATTTCTTATCTGAGGGAGAAATTTCTGATTCAGGAAAGACGCTCCCTCAGACAGATTCTGATATGACGGCCTTTAAATTTAAGCTTGAACACCTCCGCTTATTGCTCAGGGGGAGGTATTTGCGACTCTAGATGATTGTGACCCTATAGTGGTTCCAGAGAAATTGTGTAAAATGGACAAATACTTAGAGGTTCCTGTTTACACTGATGTTTTTCCAGTCCCTAAGAGGATTGTGAATATTGTTACTAAGGAGTTGGATAGACCAGGTATTCTGTTCGCACTCCCTCCTGTTTTTCAGAAAATGTTTCCCATATCTGACACCATGCGGGACTCGTGGGAGACGGTTCCTAAGGTGGAGGGAGGTATTTCTAGTCTCGCTAAGCGTACAACTATACCTATAGAAGACAGTTGTGCTTTCAAAGATCCTATGGATAAAAAATTAGAGGGTCTCCTAAAGAAAATTTTTGTTCATCAAGGTTTTATTCTCCAACCTATTGCGTGCATTGTTCCTGTAACTACTGCAGCTGCTTTCTGGTTCGAGGCTCTAGAAGAGGCTCTTCAGATGGAGACTCCATTAGAGGATATTATGGATAGAATTAAGGCCCTTAAATTGGCTAATTCTTTCATTACAGATGCCGCTTTCCAACTGGCTAAATTAGCGGCAAAGAATTCAGGTTTTGCCATTTTAGCACGCAGGGCATTATGGCTTAAGTCCTGGTCTGCTGATGTATCATTAAAATCTAAACTTTTGAACATCCCTTTCAAAGGAAAGACCCTATTCGGGCCTGAACTGAAAGAGATTATTTCAGACATCACTGGAGGGAAAGGCCATGCCCTCCATCAGGATAAAACAAATAAAATGAGGACCAAACAAAATAATTTTTGTTCCTTTCGGAACTTCAAAGGTCCCGCTTCAGCTTCCCCTGCTGCAAAGCAAGATGGAAATTTTGCCCAATCCAAGTCAGTCTGGAGACCTAACCAGGCTTGGAACAAGGGTAAACAGGCCACGAAGCCTGCAGCTGCCTCTAAGACAGCATGAAGGGGTAGCCCCCTATCCGGGACCGGATCTAGTAGGGGGCAGACTCTCTCTCTTCGCTCAGGCTTGGGCAAGAGATGTTCACGATTCCTGGGCTTTAGAAATTGTGTCCCAGGGATATCTTCTGGAATTCAAAGTCTCCCCCCCAAGGGGGAGATTTCACATTTCTCAATTGTCTGCAAACCAGACAAAGAGAGAGGCGTTCTTACGCTGTGTAGAAGACCTACATACCATGGGTATGATCCGCCCAGTTCCAAAAGCGGAACAAGGGCTAGGGTTTTACTCAAACCTGTTTGTGGTTCCCAAAAATTCTAAACAAATTCCTCAGAGTACCATCATTCAAGATGGAGACTATTCGGACTATTCTACAGTTGATCCAGGAGGGTCAATATATGACTACTGTGGACTTAAAGGATGCGTATCTACACATCCCTATTCACAGAGATAATCATCAATTCCTCAGATTCGCCTTTCTGGACAGGCATTACCAGTTCGTTGCCCTTCCCTTCGGGTTGGCCACTGCTCCCAGAATTTTCACAAAGGTGCTAGGGTCCCTTTTGGCGGTTCTAAGACCGCGGGGCATAGCAGTGGCGCCTTATCTAGACGACATCTTAATTCAGGCGTCGACTTTCCAGCTAGCCAAGTCTCACACGGACATCGTGTTGGCTTTTCTCACGGGTGGAAGGTGAACATAGAAAAGAGTTCTCTCTTCTCTCTCACAAGAGTTTCATTCCTAGGGACTCTGATAGATTCGGTAGAAATGAAAATATTTCTGACGGAGGTCAGAAAATCAAAGCTCTTAACCACTTGCCGAGCTCTTCATTCCATTCCTCGGCCATCAGTGGCTCAGTGTATGGAGGTAATCGGACGCATGGTAGTAGCAATGGACATAGTTCCTTTTGCCCGCCTACACCTCAGACCACTGCAACTATGCATGCTCAAACAGTTAAATGGGCATTATGCAGATTTATCTCCTCAACTGCATCTGGACCAGGAGACCAGAGATTCTCTTCTCTGGTGGTTGTCTCAGGACCACCTGTCTCAGGGAATGTGTTTCCGCAGGCCAGAGTGGCTCATAGTAACGACAGATGCCAGCCTGCTAGGCTGGGGTGCAGTCTGGAACTCCCTGAAAGCAAAGGGCTTATGGTCTCGGGAGGAAACTCTCCTCCCGATAAACATTCTAGAACTGAGAGCGATATTCAATGCGCTTCAGGCGTGGCCTCAGCTATCTGCGGCCAAATTCATCAGATTTCAGTCGGACAACATCATGACTGTAGCTTATATCAATCATCAAGGAGGAACTCGGAGTTCTCTAGCGATGATGGAGGTAACCAAAATAATCCGATGGGCGGAGGATCACTCTTGCCATCTCTCAGCAATCCATATCCCAGGAGTAGAGAACTGGGAGGCGGATTTCCTAAGTCATCAGACTTTTCATCCGGGGGAGTGGGAACTCCATCCGGAGGTATTTGCCCAGCTGACTCAGCTATGGGGCACACCAGAATTGGATCTGATGGCGTCCCGTCAGAACGCCAAACTTCCTCGTTACGGGTCCAGGTCCCGGGATCACCAGGCGGTACTGATAGATGCTCTAGCATTCCCCTGGTCCTTCAATCTGGCCTATGTATTTCCACCGTTTCCTCTCCTCCCACGTCTGGTTGCCAGAATCAAGCAGGAGAGAGCTTCAGTGATTCTGATAGCACCTGCGTGGCCACGCAGGACTTGGTATGCAGACCTAGTGGACATGTCATCTGTTCCTCCGTGGACTCTGCCAATGAGGCAGGACCTTCTAATCCAAGGTCCGTTCAAGCATCCAAATCTAATTTCTCAGCGTTTTGACTGCTTGGAGATTGAAGGCCTGATTCTATCAAAGCGTGGTTTCTCTGAGTCGGTCATTGATACCCTGATTCAAGCTAGAAAGCCTGTCACCAGGAAAATCTATCATAAGATTTGGCGCAAATATCTTTATTGGTGTGAATCCAAGGGTTACTCATGGAGTAAGATTAGGATTCCTAGAATATTGTCTTTTCTCCAAGAAGGATTGGAGAAGGGATTATCAGCTAGTTCCTTAAAAGGACAGATATCTGCTTTGTCTATTTTATACAAACGTCTGGCAGATGTACCAGACGTTCAAGCGTTTAGTCAGGCCTTAGTCAGGATCAAGCCTGTATTTAAACCTGTTGCTTCGCCATGGAGCCTAAACTTAGTTCTTAAAGTTCTTCAAGGGGTTCCGTTTGAACCTATGCATTCCATAGATATTAAGCTTCTATCTTGGAAAGTTTTGTTTTTAGTAGCTATCTCTTTGGCTCGAAGAGTTTCTGAGTTATCTGCTTTACAGTGTGACTCACCTTACCTTGTTTTCCATGCAGATAAGGTGGTTTTGTGTACCAAACCTGGATTCCTTCCTAAGGTTGTTTCTAATAGGAATATCAATCAGGAAATATTTGTTCCTTCACTGTGTCCTAATCCTTCATCAAAGAAGGAACGTCTGTTGCACAATCTTGATGTGGTTCGTGCTGTAAAGTTCTACTTACAAGCAACTAAAGATTTCTCTTGTTAAGTGTATTCAGTCCACGGGTCATCCATTACTTATGGGATATATTCCCTTCCCAACAGGAAGTTGCAAGAGGATCACCCAAAGCAGAGCTGCTATATAGCTCCTATAGCTCCTTCCCTCACATGTCATATCCAGTCATTCTCTTGCAACTCTCAAAATAGATGGAGGTCGCGAGAGGAGAGTGGTATTTTATACTTAATTATTTCTTCAATCAAAAGTTTGTTATTTTTAAATGGCACCGGAGTGTGCTGTTTTTTTTTCTCAGGCAGTATTTGGAAGAAGAATATGCCTGTGTTTTCTATGCTCTTAGCAGAAGTAACTAAGATCCACTGGCTGTTCTCGCACTTTCTGAGGAGTGGGGTAACTTCAGAAAGGGAATAGCGTGCGGGGTCCCCTGCAAATAAGGTATGTGCAGTAAAATATTTTTCTAAGGAATGGAATTGACTAAGAAAATACTGCTGATACCGATACCGATGTAAGAACAGCCTTAAATGCAGTGGAAGTGACTGGTATCAGGCTGATTAATGTATATACAGTAAAGTAATTTTCTAGGAATGGAATTTGACTAAGAAAATGCTGCTATTACTGAAGTAATGTAATAAGTCTTAAATGCAGTAGAAGGACTGGTATCAGGCTTATCAATAGAGATACATACTCTTTAAAAAATAAAAGAAAAAATGTTTAAAACAGTTGCTGGCATGTTTAATCGTTTTTGTGAGGTACTTTGGTGATAAAATTTATTGGGGCATGAATTTTCCACATGGCTGACTTATATTTCTGCATGGAAACCGTTAACTGAGGCTTTCCACTGTTGTAATATGAGTGGGAGGGGCCTATTTTAGCGCATTTTTGCGCAGTAAAAATTCAGTCTCTGTCTTCCTGTTTCTTCCTGCATGACACAGGACGTCTCTAGAGAGCTCAGGGTACTTCAAAAGTCATTTTGAGGGAGGTAATCAGTCACAGCAGACCTGTGACAGTGTGTTTGACTGTGTTAAAAAACGTTTTTTTCTATATTATTATCCGTTTTGGGTATTAAGGGGTTAATCATCCATTTGCAAGTGGGTGCAATGCTCTGCTAACTTAATACATTTACTGTGAAAATTTGGTTGCTATAACTGATTTGGTTCATTGTTATTTCAACTGTGACAATTTTTTTGTGCTTCTTAAGGCGCAGTAACGTTTTATTTAGTGCTTGTAAATTTATTTCAAAGTGTTTTCCAAGCTTGCTAGTCTCATTGCTAGTCTGTTTAAACATGTCTGACACAGATGAATCTGTTTGTTCATTATGTTTGAAGGCCAGTGTGGAGCCCCATAGAAATATGTGTACTAAATGTATTGATTTCACTTTAAATAATAAAGGTCAGTCTTTATCTATAAAAGAATTATCACCAGATGACGAGGGGGAAGTTATGCCGACTAACTCTCCTCACGTGTCAGTACCTTCGCCTCCCGCTCAGGAGGCGCGTGATATTGTGGCGCCAAGTACATCAGGGACGCCCATACAAATCACTTTACAAGACATGGCCACTATTATGAATAATAACCTGACAGAAGTATTATCTAAATTGCCAGAATTAAGAGGCAAGCGCGATAGCTCTGGGATAAGGACAGAGCGCGCTGGGGCTGTGAGAGCCATGTCTGATACTGCGTCACAGTTTGCAGAACATGAGGACGGAGAGCTTCATTCTGTGGGTGATGGATCTGATCCAGGGAAACCGGATTCAGAGATTTCTAATTTTAAATTTAAGCTTGAGAACCTCCGTGTATTGCTTGGGGAGGTTTTAGCGGCTCTGAATGACTGTAATACAGTTGCAATTCCAGAGAAATTATGTAGGCTGGATAGATACTATGCGGTGCCGGTGTGTACTGATGTTTTTCCTATACCTAAAAGGCTTACAGAAATTATTAGCAAGGAGTGGGATAGACCTGGTGTGCCCTTTTCCCCACCTCCTATATTTAGGAAAATGTTTCCAATAGACGCCACTACACGGGACTTATGGCAAACGGTCCCCAAGGTGGAGGGAGCAGTTTCTACTTTAGCTAAGCGTACCACTATCCCAGTGGAGGATAGTTGTGCTTTTTCGGATACAATGGATAAAAAATTAGAAGGTTACCTTAAGAAAATGTTTGTTCAACAAGGTTTTATCTTACAGCCCCTTGCATGCATTGCGCCTGTCACTGCTGCTGCGGCATTCTGGTTTGAGTCTCTAGAAGAGGCCATTCACTCAGCTCCATTGGATGAAATCATGGACAAGCTTAAAGCACTTAAGCTAGCTAATGCATTCGTTTCTGATGCCATTGTACATTTAACTAAACTAACGGCTAAGAACTCCGGATTCGCCATCCAGGCGCGCAGAGCGCTATGGCTTAAATCCTGGTCAGCTGACGTGACTTCTAAATCTAAATTGCTTAATATTCCTTTCAAGGGGCAAACCTTATTCGGGCCCGGCTTGAAAGAAATTATCGCTGACATTACTGGAGGTAAGGGTCATACCCTTCTTCAGGACAGGGCCAAATCAAAGGCCAAACAGTCTAATTTTCGTGCCTTTCGAAACTTCAAGGCAGGAGCAGCATCAACTTCCTCAGCTCCAAAACAGCAAGGAACTGTTGCTCGTTACAGACAGGCCTGGAAAAATAATCAGTCCTGGAACAAGGGCAAGCAGGCCAGAAAACCTACTACTGCCCCTAAGACAGCATGAAGGGATTGCCCCCTATCCGGAAACGGATCTAGTGGGGGGCAGACTTTCTCTCTTCGCCCAGGGGTGGGCAAGAGATGTCCAGGATCCCTGGGCGTTGGAGATCATATCCCAGGGATATCTTCTGGACTTCAAAGCTTCTCCTCCACAAGGGAGATTTCATCTTTCAAGGTTATCAGCAAACCAAATAAAGAAAGAGGCATTTCTACGCTGTGTACAAGACCTCCTTATAATGGGGGTGATCCACCCAGTTTCGCGGACGGAACAAGGGCAAGGTTTTAACTCAAATCTGTTTGTGGTTCCCAAGAAAGAGGGAACCTTCAGACCTATCTTGGACCTAAAGATCTTAAACAAATTCCTAAGAGTTCCATCATTCAAAATGGAAACTATTCGAACCATCCTACCCATCGAACCATCCTACCCATGATCCAAGAGGGTCCACAGTGGACTTAAAGGATGCCTACCTTCACATACCGATTCACAAAGATCATTATCGGTACCTAAGATTTGCCTTCCTAGACAAGCATTACCAGTTTGTAGCTCTTCCCTTCGGGTTAGCTACGGCCCCAAGAATCTTTACAAAGGTTCTGGGCTCACTTCTGGCAGTTCTACGACCGCGAGGCATAGCGGTGGCTCCGTATCTAGACGACATCCTGATACAGGCATCAAGCTTTCAAATTGCCAAGTCTCATACAGAGATAGTTCTGGCATTTCTGAGGTCGCATGGGTGGAAGGTGAACGTGGAAAAGAGTTCTCTATCACCACTCACAAGAGTCTCCTTCCTAGGGACTCTTATAGATTCGGTAGAGATGAAAATTTACCTGACGGAGTCCAGGTTGTCAAAACTTCTAAATGCTTGCCGTGTCCTTCATTCCATTCCACGCCCGTCAGTGGCTCAGTGCATGGAAGTAATCGGCTTAATGGTAGCGGCAATGGACATAGTGCCATTTGCGCGCCTGCATCTCAGACCGCTGCAATTATGCATGCTAGGTCAGTGGAATGGGGATTACTCAGATTTGTCCCCTCTACTAAATCTGGATCAAGAAACCAGAGATTCTCTTCTCTGGTGGCTTTCTCGGGTCCATCTGTCCAAGGGCATGACCTTTCGCAGGCCAGACTGGACGATTGTAACAACAGATGCCAGCCTTCTAGGTTGGGGCGCAGTCTGGAACTCCCTGAAGGCTCAGGGATCGTGGACTCAGGAGGAGAAACTCCTCCCAATAAATATTCTGGAATTAAGAGCAATATTCGAGGCTCTTCTAGCTTGGCCTCAGTTAGCAACACTGAGGTTCATCAGATTTCAGTCGGACAACATCACGACTGTGGCTTACATCAACCATCAAGGGGGAACCAGGAGTTCCCTAGCGATGTTAGAAGTCTCAAAGATAATTCGCTGGGCAGAGTTTCACTCTTGCCACCTGTCAGCGATCCACATCCCAGGCGTGGAGAACTGGGAGGCGGACTTTCTAAGTTGCCAGACCTTTCATCCGGGGGAGTGGGAACTTCATCCGGAGGTGTTCGCTCAACTGATTCGTCGTTGGGGCAAACCAGAACTGGATCTCATGGCGTCTCGCCAGAACGCCAAGCTTCCTCGTTACGGATCCAGGTCCAGAGACCCGGGAGCGGCGCTGATAGATGCTCTAGCAGCCCCTTGGGTCTTCAACATGGCTTATGTGTTTCCACCATTTCCGCTGCTGCCTCGACTGATTGCCAAGATCAAACAGGATAGAGCATCGGTGATTCTGATAGCGCCTGTGTGGCCACGCAGGACCTGGTATGCAGACCTAGTGGACATGTCGTCCTGTCCACCATGGTCTCTACCTCTGAGGCAGGACCTTCTAATTCAGGGTCCTTTCAACCATCCAAATCTAATTTCTCTGAGGCTGACTGCATGGAGATTGAACGCTTGATCCTATCCAAGCGTGGCTTCTCAGAGTCAGTTATTGATACTTTAATACAGGCTCGGAAGCCTGTTACCAGAAAAATCTATCATAAGATATGGCGTAAATACTTATATTGGTGCGAATCCAAGAGTTACTCATGGAGTAAGGTTAGGATTCCTAGGATATTGTCCTTTCTACAAGAGGGTTTGGAAAAGGGCTTATCTGCTAGTTCGTTGAAGGGACAGATTTCTGCTCTGTCTATTCTTTTGCACAAGCGTCTGGCAGAAGTTCCAGACATCCAGGCTTTTTGTCAGGCTTTGGCTAGGATTAAGCCTGTGTTTAAATCTGTTGCTCCTCCGTGGAGCTTAAACTTGGTTCTTAAAGTTCTTCAGGGTGTTCCGTTTGAACCCCTTCATTCCATTGATATTAAGCTTTTATCTTGGAAAGTTCTGATTTTGATGGCTATTTCCTCGGCTCGAAGAGTCTCTGAGTTATCTGCTTTACATTGTGATTCTCCTTATCTGGTTTTCCATTCAGACAAGGTAGTTCTGCGTACTAAACCTGGGTTTTTACCTAAGGTAGTTTCTAACAGGAATATCAATCAAGAGATTGTTGTCCCATCATTGTGCCCTAATCCTTCTTCAAAGAATGAACGTCTTTTGCATAATCTGGATGTAGTCAGTGCCCTGAAATTCTATTTACAGGCAACTAAAGATTTTCGTCAAACTTCTTCCCTGTTTGTTGTTTATTCTGGACAGAGGAGAGGTCAAAAAGCTTCCACAACCTCTCTCTCTTTTTGGCTTCGTAGTATAATACGTTTAGCCTATGAGACTGCTGGACAGCAGCCCCCTGAAAGAATTACAGCTCATTCTACTAGAGCTGTGGCTTCCACCTGGGCCTTTAAGAATGAGGCCTCTGTTGAACAGATTTGCAAGGCTGCGACTTGGTCTTCGCTTCACACCTTTAAGAAATTTTACAAATTTGACACTTTTGCTTCTTCGGAGGCTGTTTTTGGGAGAAAGGTTCTACAGGCAGTGGTTCCTTCCGTTTAAGTTCCTGCCTTGTCCCTCCCTTCATCCGTGTACTTAGCTTTGGTATTGGTATCCCATAAGTAATGGATGACCCGTGGACTGAATACACTTAACAAGAGAAAACATAATTTATGCTTACCTGATAAATTTATTTCTCTTGTAGTGTATTCAGTCCACGGCCCGCCCTGTCTTTTTAAGGCAGATCTAAATTTTAATTAAAACTTCAGTCACCACTGCACCCTATGGTTTCTCCTTTCTTGTCTTGTTTCGGTCGAATGACTGGATATGACATGTGAGGGGAGGTCCTTTGGGTGATTGGGTGATCCTCTTGCAACTTCCTGTTGGGAAGGGAATATATCCCATAAGTAATGGATGACCCGTGGACTGAATACACTACAAGAGAAATAAATTTATCAGGTAAGCATAAATTATGTTTTCCGTCAAACATCTTCATTGTTTGTTGTTTACTCTGGTAAGCGGAGAGGTCAAAAGGCTACGGCTACCTCTTTCTTTTTGGCTGAAAAGCATAATCCGTTTGGCTTATGAGACTGCTGGCCAGCAGCCTCCTGAAAGAATTACTGCTCATTCTACTAGAGCAGTGGCTTCCATATGGGCTTTTAAAAATGAGGCTTCTGTTGAACAGATTTGTAAGGCGGCGACTTGGTCTTCGCTTCATACTTTTTCCAAATTTTCCAAATTCGATACTTTTGCTTCTTCATGGCTATTTTTGGGAGAAAGGTTCTACAAGCAGTGGTGCCTTCCGTTTAAGGTGCCTGTCTTGTCCCTCCCTTCATCCGTGTCCTAAAGCTTTGATATTGGTATCCCACAAGTATGGATGAATCCGTGGACTTGATACATCTTACAAGAGAAAACAGAATTTATGCTTACCTGATAAATTTCTTTCTCTTGTGATGTATCGAGTCCATGGCCCGCCCTGTCTGTTTAAGACAGGTAGTATATTTTTATTTTAAAAACTTCAGTCACCTCTGCACCCTATAGTTTCTCCTTTTTCTTCCTAGCCTTCGGTCGAATGACTGGGGGGGTGGAGCTAAGGGAGGAGCTATATAGACAGCTCTGCTGTGGGTGCTCTCTTTGCCACTTCCTGTTAGGAAGGAGAATATCCCACAAGTATGGATGAATCCGTGGACTCGATACATCACAAGAGAAAGAAATTTATCAGGTAAGCATAAATTCTGTTTTTATTGTGATCTCATGAGATTTCACTGAAATCTTACGAGATTTGATAGTACACTTCCTTAGACTGAATATGTAAATGACATGATTGTTCCTGCACATGACAGATGCACGCTCCCTTGCAAGTCCTGGGACTAGCATCCTAATTTGCGGCTGAAAATCCCTTTGCAATGGGGTCAGTGGCGTCACTAGGGTTGGTGTCACCCGGTGCGGTAAGTTATGGTGTCACTCCCCCCCCAGAAAGCAGACACACACAAAAACACAGGCACAAACACATACAAACACTCAGACACACTTAAAAACACACTCAGATGCACACACTAACACTCGGAAACACACTCAGACACACACACAAAAACACACACACAAAAACACACACACAAAAACACTGAGACACGCACACAAAAACTCAGACACGCACACAAAAACTCAGACACGCACACATACACAATATGTAAACTGCACTGCATTAATTATAAAGCTCATGCCTAGAGCTGCTCCCCGGCTCAGAAGAAAAGGTTTAGGCACGCAAACTATGAAAATTCTGCTCTCTGACTCTGTTCCAAGTCTGTCAGTGCACAGCCCCGGGCCGCGTGCCTACCGCTTCTTATGGCCAATCACCTCTGCTCTCTGCCCACCCCCGGACCCCCGCCCGCCCTCCCCTCCTACCTCTTCAGTGTGCACTTAGTGTACCGTGACCGTACCGGTCTGGTGGGCATCATACGTGGCTTCTTCACTTTAGAGACAGTGTTAGACAGTCATGCGGTCAGGTGCCAGGCATTCACCTCACGATTTCCCAGTTCCCGTTTAGAGAGACAGCACAGCAGTGAGTGACTCCACTGCTCCACACATCACTGAGCAGTGAGCACAGATAGGCAGGCAGGTTTAGGCTAGCAGTCCCCATTCCCACTAATGTTCACAAATGCCTGCCCCTCTAATAAAAAAAAAATCTATGCATCTCTACATGTATTTCCTTGAATTTCAATAAAATTTAAAAAAAAAATAATAATTTTTTGTGGCGTCACCCCCTGGAGGTTATCACCCAGGTGCGGCCCGCACCCTCCCCTAGTGACGCCACTGAATGGGGTATGGCTACTGAGGTAAAATATCCTCCTTTTCTCCAACATAGGTGTGTCCGGTCCACGGCGTCATCCTTACTTGTGGGATATTCTCTTCCCCAACAGGAAATGGCAAAGAGCCCAGCAAAGCTGGTCACATGATCCCTCCTAGGCTCCGCCTACCCCAGTCATTCTCTTTGCCGTTGTACAGGCAACATCTCCACGGAGATGGCTTAGAGTTTTTTAGTGTTTAACTGTAGTTTTTATTATTCAATCAAGAGTTTGTTATTTTGAAATAGTGCTGGTATGTACTATTTACTCAGAAACAGAAAAGAGATGAAGATTTCTGTTTGTATGAGGAAAATGATTTTAGCAACCGTAACTAAAATCCATGGCTGTTCCACACAGGACTGTTGAGAGCAATTAACTTCAGTTGGGGGAACAGTGTGCAGTCTCTTGCTGCTTGAGGTATGACACATTCTAACAAGACGATGTAATGCTGGAAGCTGTCATTTTCCCTATGGGATCCGGTAAGCCATGTTTATTACGATCATAAATAAGGGCTTCACAAGGGCTTATTAAGACTGTAGACTGTTTCTGGGCTAAATCGATTCATTATTAACACATATTTAGCCTTGAGGAATCATTTTATCTGGGTATTTTTGATATAATAATATCGGCAGGCACTGTATTAGACACCTTATTCCTTAGGGGCTTTCCCAAAGCTTAAGCAGAGCCTCATTTTCGCGCCGGTGTGGCGCACTTGTTTTTGAGAGGCATGGCATGCAGTCGCATGTGAGAGGAGCTCTGATACTTAGAAAAGACTTTCTGAAGGCGTCATTTGGTATCGTATTCCCCTTTGGGCTTGGTTGGGTCTCAGCAAAGCAGATACCAGGGACTGTAAAGGGGTTAAAGTTTAAAACGGCTCCGGTTCCGTTATTTTAAGGGTTAAAGCTTCCAAATTTGGTGTGCAATACTTTTAAGGCTTTAAGACACTGTGGTGAAAATTTGGTGAATTTTGAACAATTCCTTCATGTTTTTTCGCAATTGCAGTAATAAAGTGTGTTCAGTTTAAAATTTAAAGTGACAGTAACGGTTTTATTTTAAAACGTTTTTGTACTTTGTTATCAAGTTTATGCCTGTTTAACATGTCTGAACTACCAGATAGACTGTGTTCTGAATGTGGGGAAGCCAGAATTCCTATTCATTTAAATAAATGTGATTTATGTGATAATGACAATGATGCCCAAGATGATTCCTCAAGTGAGGGGAGTAAGCATGGTACTGCATCATTCCCTCCTTCGTCTACACGAGTCTTGCCCACTCAGGAGGCCCCTAGTACATCTAGCGCGCCAATACTCCTTACTATGCAACAATTAACGGCTGTAATGGATAATTCTGTCAAAAACATTTTAGCCAAAATGAACCCTTGTCAGCGTAAGCGTGGCTGCTCTGTTTTAGATACTGAAGAGCATGACGACGCTGATATTAATATCTCTGAAGGGCCCCTAACCCAGTCTGATGGGGCCAGGGAGGTTTTGTCTGAGGGAGAAATTACTGATTCAGGGAACATTTCTCAACAGGCTGAACCTGATGTGATTGCATTTAAATTTAAGTTGGAACATCTCCGCATTCTGCTTAAGGAGGTATTATCCACTCTGGATGATTGTGAAAAGTTGGTCATCCCAGAGAAACTATGTAAAATGGACAAGTTCCTAGAGGTGCCGGGGCTCCCAGAAGCTTTTCCTATACCCAAGCGGGTGGCGGACATTGTTAATAAAGAATGGGAAAGGCCCGGTATTCCTTTCGTCCCTCCCCCCATATTTAAAAAATTGTTTCCTATGGTCGACCCCAGAAAGGACTTATGGCAGACAGTCCCCAAGGTCGAGGGAGCGGTTTCCACTTTAAACAAACGCACCACTATACCCATAGAGGATAGTTGTGCTTTCAAAGATCCTATGGATAAAAAATTAGAAGGTTTGCTTAAAAAGATGTTTGTTCAGCAGGGTTACCTTCTACAACCAATTTCATGCATTGTCCCTGTCGCTACAGCCGCATGTTTCTGGTTCGATGAGCTGATAAAGACGCTCGATAGTGATTCTCCTCCTTATGAGGAGATTATGGACAGAATCAATGCTCTCAAATTGGCTAATTCTTTCACCCTAGACGCCACTTTGCAATTGGCTAGGTTAGCGGCTAAGAATTCTGGGTTTGCTATTGTGGCGCGCAGAGCGCTTTGGTTGAAATCTTGGTCGGCTGATGCGTCTTCCAAGAACAAGCTACTTAACATTCCTTTCAAGGGGAAAACGCTGTTTGGCCCTGACTTGAAAGAGATTATCTCTGATATCACTGGGGGTAAGGGCCACGCCCTTCCTCAGGATCGGCCTTTCAAGGCAAAAAATAGACCTAATTTTCGTCCCTTTCGTAAAAACGGACCAGCCCAAAGTGCTACGTCCTCTAAGCAAGAGGGTAATACTTCTCAAGCCAAGCCAGCTTGGAGACCAATGCAAGGCTGGAACAAGGGAAAGCAGGCCAAGAAACCTGCCACTGCTACCAAGACAGCATGAAATGTTGGCCCCCGATCCGGGACCGGATCTGGTGGGGGGCAGACTCTCTCTCTTCGCTCAGGCTTGGGCAAGAGATGTTCTGGATCCTTGGGCGCTAGAAATAGTCTCCCAAGGTTATCTTCTGGAATTCAAGGGACTTCCCCCAAGGGGGAGGTTCCACAGGTCTCAGTTGTCTTCAGACCACATAAAAAGACAGGCGTTCTTACATTGTGTAGAAGACCTGTTAAAAATGGGAGTGATTCATCCAGTTCCATTAAGAGAACAAGGGATGGGGTTCTACTCCAATCTGTTCATAGTTCCCAAAAAAGAGGGAACGTTCAGACCAATCTTAGATCTCAAGATCTTAAACAAGTTTCTCAAGGTTCCATCGTTCAAGATGGAAACCATTCGAACTATTCTTCCTTCCATCCAGGAAGGTCAATTCATGACCACGGTGGATTTAAAGGATGCGTATCTACATATTCCTATCCACAAGGAACATCATCGGTTCCTAAGGTTCGCATTCCTGGACAAACATTACCAGTTCGTGGCGCTTCCTTTCGGATTAGCCACTGCTCCAAGGATTTTCACAAAGGTACTAGGGTCCCTTCTAGCTGTGCTACGACCAAGGGGCGTTGCGGTAGTACCTTACTTGGACGACATTCTGATTCAAGCGTCGTCCCTTCCTCAAGCAAAGGCTCACACGGACATCGTCCTGGCCTTTCTCAGATCTCACGGATGGAAAGTGAACGTGGAAAAGAGTTCTCTATCCCCGTCAACAAGGGTTCCCTTCTTGGGAACAATTATAGACTCCTTAGAAATGAGGATTTTTCTGACAGAGGTCAGAAAAACAAAACTTCTAGACTCTTGTCGGATACTTCATTCCGTTCCTCTTCCTTCCATAGCTCAGTGCATGGAGGTGATCGGGCTGATGGTAGCGGCAATGGACATAGTTCCTTTTGCGCGCATTCATCTAAGACCATTACAACTGTGCATGCTCAGTCAGTGGAATGGGGACTATACAGACTTGTCTCCGAAGATACAAGTAAATCAGAGGACCAGAGACTCACTCCGTTGGTGGCTGTCCCTGGACAACCTGTCACAAGGGATGACATTCCGCAGACCAGAGTGGGTCATTGTCACGACCGACGCCAGTCTGATGGGCTGGGGCGCGGTCTGGGGACCCCTGAAAGCTCAGGGTCTTTGGTCTCGGGAAGAATCTCTTCTACCGATAAATATTCTGGAACTGAGAGCGATATTCAATACTCTCAAGGCCTGGCCTCAGCTAGCGAGGACCAAGTTCATACGGTTTCAATCAGACAACATGACAACTGTTGCGTACATCAACCATCAGGGGGGAACAAGGAGTTCCCTAGCGATGGAAGAAGTGACCAAAATCATTCTATGGGCGGAGTCTCACTCCTGCCACCTGTCTGCTATACACATCCCAGGAGTGGAAAATTGGGAAGCGGATTTTCTGAGTCGTCAGACATTGCATCCGGGGGAGTGGGAACTCCATCCGGAAATCTTTGCCCAAGTCACTCACCTGTGGGGCATTCCAGACATGGATCTGATGGCCTCTCGTCAGAACTTCAAAGTTCCTTGCTACGGGGCCAGATCCAGGGATCCCAAGGCGGCTCTAGTGGATGCACTAGTAGCACCTTGGACCTTCAAACTAGCTTATGTGTTCCCGCCATTTCCTCTCATCCCCAGGCTGGTAGCCAGGATCAATCAGGAGAGGGCGTCGGTGATCTTGATAGCTCCTGCGTGGCCACGCAGGACTTGGTATGCAGATCTGGTGAATATGTCATCGGCTCCACCTTGGAAGCTACCTTTGAGACGAGACCTTCTTGTTCAGGGTCCGTTCGAACATCCGAATCTGGTTTCACTCCAGCTGACTGCTTGGAGATTGAACGCTTGATTTTATCGAAGCGAGGATTCTCAGATTCTGTTATCGATACTCTTGTTCAGGCCAGAAAGCCTGTAACTAGAAAGATTTACCACAAAATTTGGAAAAAATATATCTGTTGGTGTGAATCTAAAGGATTCCCTTGGGACAAGGTTAAGATTCCTAGGATTCTATCCTTCCTTCAAGAAGGATTGGAAAAAGGATTATCTGCAAGTTCCCTGAAGGGACAGATTTCTGCCTTGTCGGTGTTACTTCACAAAAAGCTGGCAGCTGTGCCAGATGTTCAAGCCTTTGTTCAGGCTCTGGTTAGAATCAAGCCTGTTTACAAACCTTTGACTCCTCCTTGGAGTCTCAATTTAGTTCTTTCAGTTCTTCAGGGGGTTCCGTTTGAACCCTTACATTCCGTTGATATTAAGTTATTATCTTGGAAAGTTTTGTTTTTAGTTGCAATTTCTTCTGCTAGAAGAGTCTCAGAATTATCTGCTCTGCAGTGTTCTCCTCCTTATCTGGTGTTCCATGCAGATAAGGTGGTTTTACGTACTAAACCTGGTTTTCTTCCAAAAGTTGTTTCTAACAAAAACATTAACCAGGAGATTATCGTACCTTCTCTGTGTCCAAAACCAGTTTCAAAGAAGGAACGTTTGTTGCACAATTTGGATGTTGTTCGCGCTCTAAAATTCTATTTAGATGCTACAAAGGATTTTAGACAAACATCTTCCTTGTTTGTTGTTTATTCAGGTAAAAGGAGAGGTCAAAAAGCAACTTCTACCTCTCTCTCTTTTTGGATTAAAAGCATCATCAGATTGGCTTACGAGACTGCCGGACGGCAGCCTCCCGAAAGAATCACAGCTCATTCCACTAGGGCTGTGGCTTCCACATGGGCCTTCAAGAACGAGGCTTCTGTTGATCAGATATGTAGGGCAGCGACTTGGTCTTCACTGCACACTTTTACCAAATTTTACAAGTTTGATACTTTTGCTTCTTCTGAGGCTATTTTTGGGAGAAAGGTTTTGCAAGCCGTGGTGCCTTCCATTTAGGTGACCTGATTTGCTCCCTCCCTTCATCCGTGTCCTAAAGCTTTGGTATTGGTTCCCACAAGTAAGGATGACGCCGTGGACCGGACACACCTATGTTGGAGAAAACAGAATTTATGTTTACCTGATAAATTTCTTTCTCCAACGGTGTGTCCGGTCCACGGCCCGCCCTGGTTTTTTAATCAGGTCTGATAATTTATTTTCTTTAACTACAGTCACCACGGTACCATATGGTTTCTCCTATGCAAATATTCCTCCTTAACGTCGGTCGAATGACTGGGGTAGGCGGAGCCTAGGAGGGATCATGTGACCAGCTTTGCTGGGCTCTTTGCCATTTCCTGTTGGGGAAGAGAATATCCCACAAGTAAGGATGACGCCGTGGACCGGACACACCGTTGGAGAAAGAAATTTATCAGGTAAACATAAATTCTGTTTTTTACATAGAGATCTTCAGATGTTATTTTCTAGACCACTTTTTACAACTTTGCTGCATCACAAGTGCTATCATGTCTCTAAGACTGGCTGAAGTAAGGGAAATAAGAGATTTCCAAGATGGCAAAATAACAGGAGTAGGACGTGTGATGGTATGGGGCTCTTTGGTTGGATCCACAGTGTGTGTGTGTGTATATATATATATATATATATATATATATATATATATATATGTGTGTGTGTAAATTTCCATCACTAGGGTTTCTGCTTTGGAATACACACATATTGTTGATGTTAGTAAACTGTTTAAATACCAAGCTTTTCTTTCCTAGGATATGGTGAGTCCACGGAATAATCAATTACTAGTGGGAATATCACTCCTGTCCAGCAGGAGGAGGCAAAGAGCACTAAAGCAAAGCTGCTATATATGTCACTTCCCTTACCCATAATCCCCAGTCATTCTCTTTGCCTGCGGTGCAGGTGGAGGTGAAGTTTTGGACACCTCTCCCAGGGAACTTGATTTTGCAGACCTTCCTGGGTGATCGTAACCACGGATGCCAGCCTTCTAGGTTGGGGAGCAATTTGGGGGTCATTGAAGACACTCTGTCTTTGGACTTGAGAGGAGTCAGTTCTCCCTATAAACATTCTAGAACTGAGAACGATTTCCTATGCTCTACTGGCCTGGCCTGAGTTAGCCTTAGCCCGATTTATCAGGTTTCAGTCGGACAACATAACATCAGTAGCGTACATCAACCACCAGGGGGGAACTGGGAGTTCCTTGGCCATGACAGAGGTGGCCCGGATAACCCAGTGGGCGGAGTCTCACAACTGTTGTCTTTCTGCGATCCACATCCCAGGAGTGGACAATTGGCAGGTGGATTTTCTGAGCCGACAGACCTTTCATCCGGGAGAGTGGGAACTCCATCCGGAAGTATTTTCCAGTTTAATCCTCAATTGGGGGCAGCCAGAACTGGATCTCATGGCTTCTCGGCAGAATGCCAAGCTTCTGAGGTACGGCTCGAGGTCAAGGGATCCACAGGCTTTTTTGATAGATGCTCTGGCGGTCCCTT
The DNA here is from genome assembly GCF_027579735.1 of Bombina bombina. NCBI lineage: Eukaryota > Metazoa > Chordata > Amphibia > Anura > Bombinatoridae > Bombina > Bombina bombina. The sequence goes on from NC_069499.1 coordinate 772,539,048, forward strand.
GGAATTTCAGTCTAGCTTACATATTTCCTCCGTTTGCTCTCCTGACAAGAGTCATTACTGTGTCACAAAATGATGTAGGTCTAAAAAGTGTCACAACCTGAAAAGTTTGGAAAGCTCTGCCTTAGATATTAAGATGTTATCTTGGAAGGTTTTGTTTCTTGTTGCTATTTCTTCTGCTTGGAGAGTTTCATAGTTTTGGAATTCTCGGCTCTTTGATTCTCCTTATCTTATTTTTCATTCTGATAAGGTGGTTCTACGTACTAAATTAGGTTTCCTACCTAAGGTTGTTTCAAACAAGAATATTTAGGAGATCATGGTTCTTCGTTTGTGTCCTAATCCTCCTCCTTCTAAGGAGCCTTTATTGCACAACCTAGATGTACATGCTTTGAAGTTTTATCTTCAGGCGACTAAGGACTTTCGTCAGTTTTTTGCTTTGTTTTTTTGTTTTTCTGGTAAGCGCAAGGGTCAGAAAGCTACGGCTACTTCTTTTTCTTTGGCTATGGAGTATTATTCGTTTGGCCTATGAGACTGCTGGACAGCAACCTCCAGAGAGAATCACGGCACATTCCACGAGGGCTGTTTTTTCTTCCTGGGCATTTAAAAATGAAGCTTCTGTGGAACAGATTTGCAAGGCTGAAACTTGGTCCTCTTTGCATACTTTTTCAAAGTTTTATACATTTGATACTTTTGCTGAGGCTTCTTTTGGGAGAAGGGTTCTTCAGGCAGTGGTACCTTATGTTTAGGTCTACCTGTCTTGTCCCTCCCTTATCTGTGTCCTCTAGCTTGGGTATTGATTCCCACTAGTAATTGATGATTGGACTCACCATATCTTAGGAAAGAAAACATAATGTATGCTTACCTGATAAATTTATTTATTTCCGGATATGGTGAGTCCACGGCCCACCCTTTATTTAAGACAGTTATTTTTTCTAAAACCTCTGGCACCTCTACACTTTTGTGTAATCTTCTTTTTCCATTTTTCCTTTGGCTGAATGACTGGGGATTATGGGTAAGGGAAGTGACATATATAGCAGCTTTTGCTGTAGTGCTCTTTGCCTCCTCCTGCTGGCCAGGAGTGATATTCCCACTAGTAATTGATGATTCCGTGGACTCGCCATATCCGGAAATAAATACTTTTATCAGGTAAGCATAAATTGTTTTTTTAATTTTTACTTTTTTTCATTTTATTTGACTTTATATTGAAGGTAACCCGGCATTCTAAAAGACAACAGCTGATGGCCAATCCAAATGTATGGAAGGAGAAATGCAAAGAACTGTTGGACCTAATTTATGAACGTGAAGATTCTGAACCATTTAGGCAACCAGTTAATCGTCACTCATATCCTGTGAGTACACAAACATTAGATGTCTTTATTTGATTTTTATTAAAATGACTTCATTTTTGCCAATGCACAATGTTTTTAACAATAAAGCTAACATAGTAAAGATGCTCTGTAGGATTATCAGGATATCATTGAGAGCCCAATGGACTTCAGTGCTGTGAAAACAACTCTTGAAGCTGGAAATTACAATGACCCCTTGGAGTTTGGCAGAGATGTGCGTCTCATTTTTAGTAACTCCAAAGCATACACTCCTAACAAAAAATCTAGGGTAAGTGTCTGTAGTGATGTTGTAGTCTTTTTGTTTTAAATTTAAAAAAGTCTCTTTTACATAGAAAGTAAATTAAAGGAATAGTCTAGTCAAAATTAAAGTGATGGTAAAGTCATCTGTTGTGCAGTACATAATCCTTTTTCTTTTACCTTAACTAGCACATCGATGTGCTTATATAAATAAAAAACAATTTATTCACTCTGTAATGATGATTTTATTTCCCCTCCGTAGAGTTTTTTAAACAGCCTCTCTATAATTTTTTCACCGGTGCAGCTTTGATTGACAACGCTTTTAGCCAATCATCAGCTCACCATGCGCCCTATGTAAAATATGAACCGCACGCTCCCGGCATCTACACTAACTCTTTGCTACTTACTGCGCATGCGCACTTCTTACGCTAACTGCGCATTGCTATCTGAGAATACTCAGCTCCTGGTTTTTTTGCCCAAAAAATACTTACAATTATTTTATATATGAAGAGAGAAATTATTGATGGTAGAAATTAAAGCAAACATTGAAACATATAGACATCGAAAAATATCTGGCTGATGAGAGAAATGAAAGCAAACAGTGAATCATTACGAAAGGAATGATTTACTGTTTACTTACATCGGCTAAAACCAGGAGCTGAGTATTCTCAGATAGCAATGCGCAGTTAGCGTAAGAAGTGCGCATGCGCAGTAAGTAGCAAAGAGTTAGTGTAGATGCCGGGAGCGTGCGGTTCATATTTTACATAGGGCGCATGGTGAGCTGATGATTGGCTAAAAGCGTTGTCAATCAAAGCTGCACCGGTGAAAAAATTATAGAGAGGCTGTTTAAAAAAACTCTACGGAGGGGAAATAAAATCATCATTACAGAGTGAATAAATTGTTTTTTATTTATATAAGCACATCGATGTGCTAGTTAAGGTAAAAGAAAAAGGATTATGTACTGCACAACAGATGACTTTACCATCACTTTAAACTTTCATGATTTAGATAGAGCATGCACATTTAAGCAACTTTCTAATTTACTCCTATTTCCATTTTACTGTGTTCTCTTGTTATATTTATTTGAATTTATGCTTAGTAGCTAGCCCATTTTTGGTTCAGCACCTGGGTAGCGCTTGCTGATTGGTGGCTACATTTAGACACCAATCAGAAAGTGCTACCCGTCCTGAACCAAAAATGGGCCGGCTCCTATGCTTACATGCTTGCTTTTTCAAATATATATAGCAAGAGAATGAAGAAAAATTGATAAAAGGAGTCAATTTGAAAGTTGTTTAAAATTGCATGCTCTATCTGTATCATGAAAGTTAAATTTTGACTAAAATATTCCTTTTTAACATGTTGCAGCTAGTCTACAACAGTTTTTTTTATTATTAAATGGACAGTGTACTGTAAAACTGGTTTCCCCTTAATGTGTTCCAAATGACTTGTTATACCAGCTGCAGGGTCTAAAATGTATGAGAAATTATTTCTTCATCTTAATTTTTATAAATTAATTAAATAGCTGGATTTGCCCTTAGAAACCACAACCCATCAAAATATGCTATGCTAAATTTGCAGACAGATAAGACATCTTCATATTATAACTCAAATTCTTCCCTTTATCTCTGTCTCCATACAATACTTAGAATTAACAATAGAAAATGAACATTTTATAACTTTTTCACACCCCACTGGGAGTGTAATTTCTGCTGACTGTGTTTACATAGCTTGTCAATAGCATATACTTTAAGTATAGAGACTTTCAGTATAGATAAGAATACCACAGGCTAAATCCGCCTGAAAAACGTGTGCTTTAGTTTTTAATTGATTATTGTCTTTTTTTTTTTTATTTTTTTTTATTTTATACAAAAATAACCTAAATATATTTAATATAGAAGCCAAACATTGTAGGATATTATGTCTCCTCACTCTGAGAAACTTTATTTCAGGGTGTAAAATTACCAAAAAAACCCTAAAACAATTCTGTTGATGTTAAGACTGCTTCAGCGCAGGGTAAATTTATCTCAGTCATGTAGAACCATACCTGTCACCTAGATTCAGAAGTAGTAGGATCACTCTACATACCCTACCCTATTTCTCTCCACAGAAGTGCTTCTTTTGTTGGAGGTGCAATAGCGCATTTCTTCTTGTAGAATTCTAACACCTTTATAACAATTAGTTGTCTTTTAAACCCAGGTAATTGTCTATCAGGCAGCCTTTTGGTTACTGATATGCCTTCCATAAGGTAATTATTTGCTTTTGTCCAGAACTGTCATGAAGAACATGAAAAAAAACAGGATTTCTGTACTTACTATTAAATCCCTTTATTCACTTTCTGAGTGACCACACATGGAGACCCACCCTTCCTGGATCAGTAGTGGTATTTTTTTTCAAAATTGGCCTTCCTCTTCTTCTCCATCTTTCTACTTCGAAAAAAACGGAATAGAGAAGGCCAGTATGGGATTTCTCTTGTTCAATGTGTTATGACATTGTTTATATTCTACTGGACAGTTACCTGGTTCAAATGTTGCCACTCAGAATGTGAAGAAAGCGTTCTAATGGTGAGTTTAATATGTATTACTATTACCAGATCGTTAAATGCTTTTTTGCAGGATTTAATAGTCAAGGAAGAAAAATTTCTCTATAATTATAGGACAGTTCATTGCATTACAACGTACACATGCTTACGTTTTTCTAGATATGATTATGCCATAATATTCTGACACGTGTTTACACTTTAATAAATATTATGTAGTTATATCCAGACTTATATTTAGGGTTAATTTTAGTAACATTGTAAAGTGAGCCTATTAATTACTGTTCAACATTATTTTCCTAGATCTACAGTATGACACTTAGGTTATCTGCTTTATGTGAGACCTACATAAAAAATATTTTATCGGACTACGATTTAGCCATGCAACTCCAGCAGCAGAAGAGGCGAAAATATCGGAAAAGAATACGTAGCAGCAGCAGTAGTTCTAGCTCCAGCAGTAGGGCGCAAGTACCTTCTCACATATCTCAAGCAAATCATTACTCGGTCTAGGAGTAACTCCTCTTCTCAAAGTAAGCTTCACAAAGTAAAACTATGCCTTAGTTTAAAAATGAAGTTTAAAGGGACAATAAAATTGAATATAATGCTATATCAATGGGGTTTTTTCTGGCTTTGCTGTAAGATACCTGAAAATTGTGCTTGTTCCGTTTCACCCAGCAAGATTGTAGCCCACATGTCCTTTTTCTTATGAACCAGCATATATATATGTGTTCATTTTTCAACACAATACTAATGTTTTAACTTAGTAAGAGTTCAGAAATCACAGCTTTCATGCATCTTGGCATGCTCTCCATGAGTCTTTCACATTTCTGTTGGGTGACGTGCCACTCCTGGCGCAAAAATTCAAGCATCCTGGCTTTGTTTGATGGCCTGTGATGACCCATCTTCCTCTTGATCACATTTCAGAGGTTTTCAGGTTTGGATATTGGGCTGGCCATAACAGCGTCTTCATCTGGTATTCCACCATTCACACCTGGCTGTGTGTCATGGAGCATTGTCCTGCTAGAAAAAAACTATTCTCAGAGTTGAGAGACATTGTCAGACAGAAGCAAGCATGTTTTTCCCCCCCCTCCTTTCTTCCAGAATAACTTTATATGTGGCTTGATTCAGGTCATTAATGATCCTCTACCAAATTTCAGTGTGTGGAAGACGCTGTGGATTCTGTATGAAAAGATGACCTGGAATCGGGCAGATTTATCTTTGTGAAGGAAGCATAAATCAAGCCACGTACAAGGTTATCCTGCTCTAGCAATGTTCCCCAACTCTGAGGATTGTTTTTGCCAACAGAACAATCCTCCATACCACACAGCCAGGTCAATCAAGGTGTGGATGGAGGACCACCAGACCAAGACCCTATCATGGCCAGCCCAATCTCCAGACCTGAAAACCTCTGGAATATGATAAAGAGAAAAATGAATGGTCACAAGCCATCAAACAAAGCCAAGCTGCTTCAATTTTTGCACCAGGAATGGCATAAAGCTACCCAACAGTAATATGAAAGACTGGTGGATAGCATGCCAAGGTGCATGAAAGCTGTGATTCAACACCAGTGTTATTCCATGAAATTGATTTCTGAACTCTTGCTAAGATAAAACATTAGTTTCTTCTGTTAAGTGTGATCAGTCCACGGGTCATCATTACTTCTGGGATATTACTCCTCCCCAACAGGAAGTGCAAGAGGATTCACCCAGCAGAGCTGCATATAGCTCCTCCCCTCTACGTCACTCCCAGTCATTCTCTTGCACCCAACGACTAGATAGGATGTGTGAGAGGACTATGGTGATTATACTTAGTTTTATATCTTCAATCAAAAGTTTGTTATTTTAAAATAGCACCGGAGTGTGTTATTATCTCTCTGGCAGAGTTTGAAGAAGAATCTACCAGAGTTTTTGCTATGATTTTAGCCGGAGTAGTTACGATCATATTGCTGTTTCTCGGCCATCTGAGGAGAGGTAAACTTCAGATCAGGGGACAGCGGGCAGATGAATCTGCATAGAGGTATGTAGCAGCTTTTATTTTCTGACAATGGAATTGATGAGAAAATCCTGCCATACCGATATAATGTCATGTATGTATACTTTACACTTCAGTATTCTGGGGAATGGTACTTCACTAGAATTACACTGTAAGAAATACATAAAGCTGTTTAATAACTAGAAATTATGTTTAACGTTTTTGCTGGAATGTAAAATCGTTTTCATTTGCTGAGGTACTGAGTGAATAAATGTTTGGGCACTATTTTTCCACTTGGCAGTTGCTTAATCTTTTTTCTGACAGTTTCTGTTCTCTCTCACTACTGTGTGTGAGGGGGAGGGGCCGTTTTTTTGGCGCTTTTGCTACGCATCAGATATTTCAGTCAGCAACTCATTGTATTTCCTGCATGATCCGGTTCATCTCTACAGAGCTCAGGGGTCTTCAAAACTTATTTTGAGGGAGGTAATTTCTCTCAGCAGAGCTGTGAGAATTATAGTTGACTGAGATAAAAAACGTTTATTCTGTAATTTGTTTCCTGCTTTCAGAATTTATCTTTGCTAATGGGATTAAACCTTTGCTAAAGTTGTGTTGTTTACAAGGATTGAGGCTATAACTGTTTCAATTTATTAATTTTCAACTGTCATAGATCTTCTGTGCTTCTTAAAGGCACAGTACGTTTTTAATTTTATTCTAATTGAATTGTATTTCCAAGTTGCAAGTTTATTTGCTAGTGTGTTAAACATGTCTGATTCAGAGGATGATACCTGTGTCATTTGTTGCAATGCCAAAGTGGAGCCCAATAGAAATTTATGTACTAACTGTATTGATGCTACTTTAAATAAAAGTCAATCTGTACAAATTGAACAAATTTCACCAAACAACGAGGGGAGAGTTATGCCGACTAACTCGCCTCACGTGTCAGTACCTGCATCTCCCGCTCAGAGGGAGGTGCGTGATATTGTAGCGCCGAGTACATCTGGGCGGCCATTACAAATCACATTACAGGATATGGCTACTGTTATGACTGAGGTTTTGGCTAAATTACCAGAACTAAGAGGTAAGCGTGATCACTCTGGGGTGAGAACAGAGTGCGCTGATAATATTAGGGCCATGTCAGACACTGCGTCACAGGTGGCAGAACATGAGGACGGAGAACTTCATTCTGTGGGTGACGGTTCTGATCCAAACAGACTGGATTCAGATATTTCAAATTTTAAATTTAAACTGGAAAACCTCCGTGTATTACTAGGGGAGGTGTTAGCGGCTCTGAATGATTGTAACACAGTTGCAATACCAGAGAAAATGTGTAGGTTGGATAAATATTTTGCGGTACCGACGAGTACTGAGGTTTTTCCTATACCTAAGAGACTTACTGAAATTGTTACTAAGGAGTGGGATAGACCCGGTGTGCCGTTCTCACCCCCTCCGATATTTAGAAAAATGTTTCCAATAGACGCCACCACAAGGGACTTATGGCAAACGGTCCCTAAGGTGGAGGGAGCAGTTTCTACTTTAGCTAAGCGTACCACTATCCCGGTGGAGGATAGCTGTGCTTTTTCAGATCCAATGGATAAAAAGTTAGAGGGTTACCTTAAGAAAATGTTTGTTCAACAAGGTTTTATATTGCAACCCCTTGCATGCATTGCGCCGATCACGGCTGCAGCGGCATTCTGGATTGAGTCTCTGGAAGAGAACATTGGTTCAGCTACTCTGGACGACATTACGGACAGGCTTAGAGTCCTTAAACTAGCTAATTCATTCATTTCGGAGGCCGTAGTACATCTTACTAAACTTACGGCGAAGAATTCAGGATTCGCCATTCAAGCACGCAGGGCGCTGTGGCTAAAATCCTGGTCAGCTGATGTTACTTCTAAGTCTAAATTGCTTAATATACCTTTCAAAGGGCAGACCTTATTCGGGCCCGGGTTGAAAGAGATTATCGCTGACATTACAGGAGGTAAAGGCCATGCCCTGCCTCAGGACAAAGCCAAAGCTAAGGCTAGACAGTCTAATTTTCGTTCCTTTCGTAATTTCAAAGCAGGAGCAGCATCAACTTCCTCTGCACCAAAACAGGAAGGAGCTGTTGCTCGCTACAGGCAAGGCTGGAAACCTAACCAGTCCTGGAACAAGGGCAAGCAGACCAGGAAACCTGCTGCTGCCCCTAAAACAGCATGAATTGAGGGCCCCCGATCCGGGATCGGATCTAGTGGGGGGCAGACTTTCTCTCTTCGCCCAGGCTTGGGCAAGAGATGTTCAGGATCCCTGGGCGCTAGAGATAATATCTCAGGGATACCTTCTGGACTTCAAATACTCTCCTCCAAGAGAGAGATTTCATCTGTCAAGGTTGTCAACAATCCAGACAAAGAAAGAGGCGTTTCTACGCTGCGTACAAGAGCTCTTGTTAATGGGAGTAATCCATCCAGTTCCACGATCGGAACGGGGACAGGGGTTTTACTCAAATCTGTTTGTGGTTCCCAAAAAAGAGGGAACTTTCAGACCAATCCTGGACTTAAAGATCCTAAACAAATTCCTAAGAGTTCCATCGTTCAAGATGGAGACTATTCGGACAATTTTACCTATGATCCAAGAGGGTCAGTACATGACCACTGTAGATTTAAAAGATGCTTACCTTCACATACCGATTCACAAAGATCATTACCGGTACCTAAGGTTTGCCTTCCTAGACAGGCATTACCAGTTTGTGGCTCTTCCATTCGGATTGGCTACAGCTCCAAGAATCTTCACAAAGGTTCTGGGTGCTCTTCTGGCGGTACTAAGACCGCAGGGAATCTCGGTAGCTCCATACCTAGACGACATTCTGATACAAGCTTCAAGCTTTCAAACTGCCAAGTCTCATACAGAGTTAGTACTGGCATTTCTAAGGTCACATGGATGGAAGGTGAACGAAAAGAAAAGTTCACTCGTTCCACTCACAAGAGTTCCCTTCCTGGGGACTCTGATAGATTCTGTAGAAATGAAGATTTACCTGACAGAGGACAGGCTAACAAGACTTCAAAGTGCTTGCCGCACCCTTCATTCCATTCAACACCCGTCAGTGGCTCAATGCATGGAGGTAATCGGCTTAATGGTAGCGGCAATGGACATAGTACCCTTTGCACGCTTACACCTCAGACCATTGCAACTGTGCATGCTAAGTCAGTGGAATGGGGATTACTCAGACTTATCCCCTTCTCTGAATCTGGATCAAGAGACCAGAAATTCTCTTCTATGGTGGCTTTCTCGGCCACATCTGTCCAGGGGGATGCCATTCAGCAGACCAGACTGGACAATTGTAACAACAGACGCCAGCCTTCTAGGTTGGGGTGCCGTCTGGAATTCTCTGAAGGCTCAGGGACAATGGAGTCAGGAGGAGAGTCTCCTGCCAATAAACATTCTGGAATTGAGAGCA